>NW_025920156.1:0-162831 GCF_902686445.1 Sciurus carolinensis
CCACATTTGCGTATATGTCCAAAAGAACTGATAAAGATGTGTCCATGCAAAAATGTGTATATGAATATTTTCAAACGTATTTGTAATTATCAAAAAAGTTGAAAAAATCCAAATATCCATCAGCTGATAAATGGATAGACAAATACAGCATATGCACACAATGGAGTATTATTCAGCTCTAAAAAGAAATGAAGTACTGATTCATGCTATAAAATGAATGAAACTCAAAAACAGGCTAAATATAAGAAACTGGTCACAAGGGATCACATATTATGATTCTTTTTTTATTTTCCAGTATAATAAAGAAGAATGAAATTATAATATTTGCAGGTAAACAGATGAAGCTGGGGAATATCATGCTAAGTGAAATAAGCCAAATGCAAGAAACCAGAGGTGGAATATTTTCACTGATAAGCAGATGCTTATCCATAATGGGGGTTAGGGAATAATGAAGGAACTATGGATTATGCATATGGGAGTGAGAGGAGGAGAGGGGGAGTAGGGATGGGAAGGACAGTGGAATGAGATGGGTATTATTACCCTGTACAAATGTATGATTACTGCTACAGTTGTGACTCTGCACCATGTACAGTTGGAGTGCATTCTACTGTCATGTATAACTAATTAGAACACATTTTTTAAAATGTTCAAGATAGAGAAATTAGATAGGGGCTTGCCTCACACTTTGACATTAGTGGGTAATGGGGAATGACTACCAAAGGGTATGGGGGTTCATCTTGTTGTGAATGAAAATGTTCTAAATTGATGGTGAAGATTGTACATCATGAGTCCGGAAAAATTCTCTGAATTGTGCACATTGTGACTTTTGTTAGATGAATTGTATGCTAACTTTAAAATTTTAAAAAAGAAGAACCCAATCCAAAAGTATTTATGTATCTATTTTTCTGGGTGGAAGAACTACATAAATGTTTTTAGTTTCTTCATAATAGAAAGCATTATCTGTTATTTCCAATCAATATTTATAATTTAATTTTTTATTATAGACAGACACAATAACATTATTTGATTTATTTATTTTTTATATGGTGCTGAGGATCGAACCACATGCCTTACATATGCTTTGCAAGTGGTTTACTACTGAGCCACAGTTAGAGCCCCAGCATTTATAATTTGTAAAGTAAGAAAAAATTTTGAAACTCTAATATAAAAATGGACAGTTTTAATATTCAATTTATAAAAGAAAGGATATAAAATAGCTACACATTCTCCAGCTATGCAACATAAATGTATAATACTAGGAATGGAAAAATAGGATAAAATTAAAATAAGTATCAAAAGTGATAAAATTGGAAGAATTTTTAAAAATTTAAACTTTTGTGGATGGTAACGTTTATCTGTAGGAGTATGGGAAATGATCACATTTGCCTCATAAATTGTATTGTGGTTTTATTTGATATTGAAAATCCTTATGACAACATTATCAAAGAGGGTGCATTCTTCATTCTTCAAATCTTCCCAAGAATGTTTCCCCTATTTCTTACTGGAATTTTTGCTTCTCCTAATCTTTCCCGGTTTTCAAAATGAGTTTTCTTTTTCTAACTGGGTTACGTTTATCCAAATTGTTCATTTAACATAGATTTAGGTTTTTAACTTTGAATAATATTTCATAATAAAGTGAACTTTTCATACTTATTCAGTTTTTAAAATTTTCTTTCATCAATTCTTTTGAATCTTTAATTGGTTACATTTCTGATTTATAAATATCACAATTATTTATGACTCAGTTGTGGATAGTAAACCTTCTCTTTTCTAATTTGTTTCACATAGGGATCATTATATTTAAATTTAAATGACTATGTACATGAATAAATGTATTCAACTTAGATATAAATATCATTGTTTTCTTATGCCTACTTGTTACCATGTAGAGAAATATAAGACTCTCAGATTTTTATTTTTCTCATATATATATAGTAATAATATACTATATATGGGATACAAAATAACATTTATGTATGTATATTGCATGTCTGGGTGTAGGAGTGTATACGTATATAAATATGGTGGCAATCTTTGTTGGGTGGCACACACCCACCAAAACCACGGTGGGCAAGGTCCATTGGTGGAAGCTGTGACATAACCCTGCAGGGAGACACCACAAGGACCGCCTTCACAGAAGCGGCCAGCATCAGGGAGTCTTCCCCATGAGGAAAAGCGAGATAAGAGGCTGTGGTCTCTGGCCCACCAATTCAGCTCTGCTCTGAGGAGGTCAGCCAGCCAGCAGCACTGCCAAGTTGTGCCGGAGCGCCACTCTTGGCTCCACCCGGCTGCCGTCGCTCTCCCCAGCGCATGCGCGAAAAGCAGACGGGCATTCAGTTCAGGGTGCGAAGGATGCATGAGGTGCCCTGCTCCAGGAAGCGTCCAGTATGCCCTCTTCACCACCACATGCCGCCCAGAGGCCACCTGGCCTGGCCTCCTGGACTGCCTCCTCCCGCACCTGAGGCGGATGCCCTAAGTACGCGTCCTTAGATTCTGGCGGCTTTCCTGGCTACAGAACCATGCCTGGTTGACCAAGCCCCCCCCACACACCCCTCCTCGTACTGGATCCCCAGACTGGATTTCAACGCCCCTGCCCGGCAGAAGACACAAGGCAACAAAACACGTGAGGGTTAGGCAGCCAAGGCACCAGCAGGGCAACTGGGTAAGCTCAGAAAGCAGTCAGGTTTGGGTTTCAAACAGGCAGCTCTTGGATTAAACTATGAATGCTGGGGGCACTGAGGGGCGGGGGCACTCAGGGGGCATTGGATCTGGTAGGAAGGCTAGGAGAAAGGAACAGAGGAGGAGGGCAGGACGAGGAGGCAGGACGAGGACCACCAGGCAGAGGAGGAGTTCTTGGGGTGGGGCAGGCCCTCCTGGACTTGGAGTGTCTTTTGTTGCCTTTTGGAAAAGAGAGTACAAAATAAAGGACACAGAAATTAGAAGGGTGAAAAAGGAAGCGGAGAGTGAGTGAGTGTGTGTGTGGGGTAGGAAGGTGTGACCATAAAGGGCCAGGGCATGAAGGAGAACCAGGGTTGTTGGCGAGGCCTACCTTCCCAGCCTGAGAACTGCCATTTGGGTCTGTGTCAGAACCCCTGACTAGAGGCTGAATATGACACGCGCCACAGTGGCCCACAGCGGGAGCTGTCTGGGTGCCCGGGGTGTACACTGAGGGACAAGTCTGTGACATCCTTTATCCAGTGCTCATTGTTACTTCCCACAGGTAGCAGCGCTTCTGGAAGAGTAGGTGATGGATTGAAGGACAGCTGCAGGCAGGGACTTGAGATCCTGGAGACAACAGGTACCTGAAGTCAGTCAAGAGGCAGGGGAAAAAGAGGTGGTGGAGCAGACGACCCCAGCATTTTGGGTAGGTGGAGAATCCTGCCATGGGAAGGCCACCTGGAGATCAACTGCCAGGTAAGTACTGCATTGCCACCCAGTGCTCAGCAAAGCCAGGGGCACTAGTGGATGGATGACATGCTATCTTGGTTGATGACCTTGCTAAAGGAGGAAAATATTTTCTATGCTGGGAGGAAATATATTTGTTAGAGAATTTAAAAGAGGGAATTGTGGGTGGAACCTAGGTGGTTGTTCCAAGAAAAGGGATTGTGTCCGGGCAGAAAAGTCCAGAAGGTGATCAGGTGCAGAGGATATTGCATCTCCTGGACTATGTTTGGGAAATTCCTGTGTACCATGCAAGTGCCTGTAGTGGGATGTTAATAAGGGGAGAGATGGCCAGGAGAGAGCCCTGGTCACCCCACCCAACTGACTTTTCCTTTGATTTCTCTCCTTCCGATGAGAGATCCAAGGTATTAAACATGAGGTCTGGCTGAGCTGATAGACTCTGTGTGTATGTGTGTGTGTGTGTGTGTGTGTGTGTGTGTGTGTTATTTGTGTACCTGTACCTATGTGTGCCCATCCATGCTTGCATGAGATTCTTGGGTGTGGCCCATGTTTGATTTCATAGGGTGTTTATGACAGCATCTGAGCCAGACACCTGTAGGGGCCCCATGCCAGAATTGCACATCAGGTATCCAAGAAAAAATGTTGGTCTTGGAATAAAGCAGGGGAAAGTACTTAGGTGGTGTGTAATTGACACATGCATGCAGTCAATTCTAGCTTGGCAGTGGTTGCTGAATTGTAGTGGATCTCCTTTCTGGAATCCTCTTCCGGCATAGTCTCCTTAGAGCAGGGCTGATTTCTGCTTGTTTTTAAGTTAGAGACTTGGAGGGTGAAAACTGGAGCAGTAGATTGTGCTTATCTTCCTGGCTAGGTGTGTGTTGCATTTGTTGTTGATATGCATGCAAATGCACTTGTGCAACTCTTCTGACATGCTGGTTGGCAGTGAAGAGAATGCAGGCGTTTTGGTATTTCTCCCAGGTTCTTCTGTTTCTTGTGTGTGTGTGTGTGTGTGTGTGTGCGTATGAGTGTGTATATATATACATATATTTATATATTAATGCATTACATATATAACAGTGTGTAAGCTGTGAGGGTGCATGTAGTTGTGCTCACGCATTTGCGTCTATGTATATAAATAAGGTGACACTGTTTGTAGGGAGGCTCACAACCTCAGTGTCCCCGGAGGGCAGTGTCCATGGTGGAAGTTGGGATATCACCAGGCAAGGAGGCGTGTCAAGGACCACCTTCACTGAAGCCCCATGCATCAGTGAGACTTCCCTGTGAGGCAAAGCCAGAGAAGAAGCTGTGGACTCCGTCCCACCAATTCAAGCCTGCATGGTGGAGCGCTGCCAGCCAGCAGCACCCGGAAGTTGTCCATGAGCGCTACTCTTGGCTCCTCCCGGCTGCCATCACTCTCGAGCGCGCATGCACGAAAAGCAGATGGGCATTCTGTTCATCGCATGCGGGACCCTTGAGGAGCTGTGCTCCGGGAATCGTCCAGTGCACTCTCTTCCCCACCGCATGGCGCTCAGAGGTCACCTGGCCTGCCTCCTGGAGCACCTACTCCCGCACCTGAGGCGGCCATCCGGAGTACTCGTCCTTAGCCTCTGGCGGCTTTCCTGGCTCCAGCACCGTGCCTGGTCACTCAAGCCCCCCGCTCCTCATGCTGGATCCCTGTGCTGTCTTAGGACGCCGCTGCCAGGTAGAAGACCCAAGTCAAGAAAACACATGATTGGTAGGCAGCCAAGGCACCAGCTGGGCAACTGGGTATGCTCAGAAAGCACTCCTGGTTGGGTTTCAAGGAGGCAGCTCTTGGATTACAGCTATGAATGCTTGGGGTGGGGAGTCGCTGGACACTCTGGGGGCACTGGTTCGGATAGGATGGGGAGGAGAAATGAGCAGAGAAGTGGAGCAGCAGTAGCCAGGACCAGGAGCAACAGGCAGAGGAGGAATTCTCGGGGTGGGGCAGGCCTTCCTGGAACTTGGAGTGTCTTTTGTTGCCTTTTGGAAAAGAGAGTACAAAATAAAGGAGACAGAAATTAGAATGGTGAAAAAGGAAGTGGAGAGTGAGTAGTGTGTGTGGGGGTTGGGAAGGTGTGACCAGAAAGGGCCAGGGCATGAAGGAGAACCAGGGTTGTTGGCGAGGCCTACCTTCCCAGCCTGAGAACTGCCATTTGGGTGTGTGTCAGAGCCCCTGCCTAGAGGCTGAATATGACCCGCGCCACAGTGGCCCACAGCGGGAGCTGTCTGGGTGCCCGGGGTGTACACTGAGGGACAAGTCTGTGACATCCTTTATCCAGCACTCATTGTTACTTCCCACAGGTAGCAGCGCTTCTGGAAGAGTAGGTGATGGATTGAAGGACAGCTGCAGGCAGGGACTTGAGATCCTGGAGACAACAGGTACCTGAAGTCAGTCAAGAGGCAGGGGAAAAAGAGGTGGTGGAGCAGATGACCCCAGCATTTTGGGTAGGTGGAGAATCCTGCCATGGGAAGGCCACCTGGAGATCAACTGCCAGGTAAGTACTGCATTGCCACCCAGTGCTCAGCAAAGCCAGGGGCACTAGTGGATGGATGACATGCTAACTTGGTTGATGACCTTGCTAAAGGAGGAATATATTTTCTGTGCTGGGAGGAAATATATTTGTTAGCGAATTTCAAAGAGGGATTTGTGGCTGGAACCTAGGTGGTTGTTCCAAGAAATGGGATTGGGTCTGGGCAGAAAAGTCCAGAAGGTGATCAGGTGCAGAGGATATTGCATCTCCTGGACTGTGTTTGGGAAATTCCTATGTACCATGCAAGTGCCTGTAATGGGATGTTAATAAGGGGAGAGATGGCCAGGAGAGAGCCCTGGTCACCCCACCCAACTGACTTTTCCTTTGATTTCTCTCCTTCCGATGAGAGATCCAAGGTATTAAACATGAGGTCTGGCTGAACTGATAGACTCTGTGTGTGTGTGTGTGTGTGTGTGTGTGTGTGTGTGTTTGTGTACCTCTACCTGTGTGTGCCCATCCATGCTTGCATGAGATTCCTGGGTGTGGCCCATGTTTGATTTCATAGGGTGTTTATGACAGCATCTGAGCCAGCCACCTGTAGGGGCCCCATGCCTGAATTGCACATCAGGTATCCAAGAAAAAATGTTGGTCTTGGAATAAAGCAGGGGAAAGTACTTAGGTGGTGTGTAATTGACACATGCATGCAGTCAATTCTAGCTTGGCAGTGGTTGCTGAATTGTAGTGGATCTCCTTTCTGGAATCCTCTTCCAGCATAGTCTCCATAGAGCACGGCTGATTTCTGCTTGTTTTTAAGTTAGAGACTTGGAGGGTGAAAACTGGAGCAGTAGATTGTGCTTATCTTCCTGGCTAGGTGTGTGTTGCATTTGTTGTTGATATGCATGCAAATGCACTTGTGCAACTCTTCTGACATGCTGGTCGGCAGTGAAGAGAATGCAGGCGTTTTGGTATTTCTCCCAGGTTCTTCTGTTTCTTGTGTGTGTGTGTGTGTGTGTGTATGAGTGTGTATATATATATATATATATTTATATATTAATGCATTACATATGTAACAGTGTGTAAGCTGTGAGTGTGCATGTAGTTGTCCGCACGTGTTTGCGTCTATGTATATAAATAAGGTGACACTACTTGTCGGGTGGCTCACAACCTCAGTGTCCCCGGGGGACAGTGTCCATGGTGGAAGTTGGGATATCACCGGGCAAGGAGGCGTGTCAAGAACCGCCTTCACTGAAGCCGCATGCATCAATGAGCCTTCCCTGTGAGGCGAAGCCAGAGAAGAAGCTGTGGACTCCGTCCCACCAATTCAAGCCTGCATGGTGGAGCGCTGCCAGCCAGCAGCATGGGGAAGTTGTCCATGAGCGCTATTCTTGGCTCCACCTGGCTGCCATCTCTCTCCAGAGCATATGCACGAAAAGCAGATGGGCGTTCTGTTCAGCGTGCACGGGACCCTTGAGGCACCATGCTCCGTGAAGCGTCCAGTGCACTCTCTTCCCCACCGCATGACGCTCAGAGGCCACCTGGCCTGGCCTCCTGGAGCACCTCCTCCCACACCTGAGGCAGCGATCCGGAATACCCGTCCCTAGCCTCTGCCGGCTTTCCTGACTCCAGCACCATGTCTGGTCGCCCTAGTCCCCGCTCCTCATGCTGCATCCCTGTGCTGGCTTTGGACGCCCTTGCCAGGCAGAAGACCCAAGTCAAGAAAACACATGAGAGGTAGGCAGCCAAGGCACCAGCAGGGCAACTGGGTATGCTCAGAAAGCAGTCAGGTTTCGGTTTCAAGGAGGAAGATCTTGGATTACAGCTATGAATGCTTGGGGCGGGGAGGCGCGGGGACACTCAGTGGGTACAGGTTCGGGTAGGACGGGTAGGAGAAATGGACGGAGGAGAAGGGCACAGAGTCCAGGACCAGGAGCAACAGGCAGAGGAGGAGTTCTCGGGGTGGGGCAGGCCTTCCTGGAACTTGGAGTGTCTTTTGTTGCCTTTTGGAAAAGAGAGTACAAAATAAAGGAGACAGAAATTAGAAGGGTGAAAAAGGAAGTGGAGAGTGAGTGAGTGTGTGTGTGGGGTGGGAAGGTGTGATCAGAAAGGGCCAGGGCATGAAAGAACATCAGGGTTGTTGGCAAGGCAGCCCTTCCCAGACTGAGCACTGCATTTGGGCCTGTGTCACAGCCCCTGCCTACGGGCTGAATATGGCACGCGGCACATTCACCCCAGGTGGAGCTCTGTTGGTGCCCGGGGTGTACACCGAGGGACAAGTCTGTGCCATACTTTATCCACACCCTATTGTTAGTTCCCACAGGTAGCAGCGCTTCTGGAAGACTAGGTGATGGATTGAAGGACAGCTGCAGGCAGGGACTTGAGATCCTGGAGACAACAGGTACCTGAAGTCAGTCTAGAGGCATGGGGCAAGGAAGTGGTGGAGCAGGCGACCCCAGCATTTTGGGTAGGTGGAGAATCCTGCCATGGGAAGGCCACCTGGAGATCAACTGCCAGGTACGTACTGCATTGCCACCAAGTGCTCAGCTATGGCAGGGGCTCTAGTGGATGGATGACATGCTATCTTGGTTGATGACCTTGCTAAAGGAGGAAAATATTTTCTGTGCTGGGAGGAAATATATTTGTTAGAGAATTTAAAGAGGGATTTGTGGCTGAAACCAATGTGGTTGTTCCATGAAATGGGATAGGGCCCGGGCAGAAAATTATAGAAGGTGATCAGGTACAGAGGATGTTGCATCTCCTGGACTGTGTTTGGGAAATTCCTGTGTACCATGCAAGTGCCTGTAATGGAATGTTAATAAGGAGAGAGATGGCCAGGAGAGAGCCCTGGTCACACCACCCAACTGATTTTCCCTTTCATTTCTCTCCTTCCCATGAGAGATCCAAGGTAATAAACATGAGGTCTGGCTGAGCTGATAGACTCTGGGTGTGTGTGTTTGTGTGTGTGTGTGTGTGTTTATTTGTGTACCTGTACCTGTGTGTGCCCATCCATGCTTGCATGAGATTCCTGGGTGTGGCCCATGTTTGATTTCATAGGGTGTTTATGACAGCATCTGAGCCAGCCACCTGTAGGGGCCCCATGCTTGAATTGCACATCAGGTATCCAAGAAAAAATGTTGGTCTTGGAATAAAGCAGGGGAAAGTACTTAGGTGGTGTGTAATTGACACATGCATGCAGTCAATTCTAGCTTGGCAGTGGTTGCTGAATTGTAGTGGATCTCCTTTCTGGAATCCTCTTCCGGCATAGTCTCCTTAGAGCACGGCTGATTTCTGCTTGTTTTTAAGTTAGAGACTTGGAGGGTGAAAACTGGAGCAGTAGATTGTGCTTATCTTCCTGGCTAGGTGTGTGTTGCATTTGTTGTTGATATGCATGCAAATGCACTTGTGCAACTCTTCTGACATGCTGGTTGGAAGTGAAGAGAATGCAGGCATTTTGGTATTTCTCCCAGGTTCTTCTGTTTCTTGTGTGTGTGTGTGTGTGTGTATGAGTATGTATATATATACATATATTTATATATTAATGCATTACATATGTAACAGTTTGTAAGCCGTGAGTGTGCATGTAGTTGTGCACACGCGTTTGCGTCTATGTATATATATAAAGTGACACTGTTTGTCGGGTGGCTCACAACCTCAGTGTCCCCGGGGGACAGTGTCCATGGTGGAAGTTGGGATATCACCGGGCAAGGAGGCGTGTCAAGGACCGCCTTCACTGAAGCCGCATGCATCAATGAGCCTTCCCGGCGAGGCGAAGCCAGAGAAGAAGCTGTGGACTCCGTCCCACCAATTCAAGCCTGCATGGTGGAGCGCTGCCAGCCAGCAGCACGGGGAAGTTGTCCATGAGCGCTACTCTTGGCTCCACTCGGATGCCATCGCTGTCTAGAGCGCATTCACGAAAAGCAGACGGGCGTTGTGTTCAGCGTGTGCGGGACACTTGAGGCGCCGTGCTCTGTGAAGCGTCCAGTGCACTCTCTTCCCCACCGCATGACGCTCACAGGCCACCTGAGGCGGCCATCTGGAGTACGCGTCCTTAGCCTCTGGCGACATTCCTGGCTCCAGCACCGTGCCTGGTCACTCAAGCCCCCCGCTCCTCGTGCTGCATTCCTGTGCTGGCTTTGGAAGCCCCTGCCTGGCAGAAGACCCAAGTCAAGAAAACACATGAGAGGTAGGCAGCCAAGGCAACAGCAGGGCAACTGGGTATGCTCAGAAAGCAGTCAGGGTTGGATTTCAAGGAGGCAGCTCTTGGATTACAGCTATGAATGCTTGGGGTGGGGAGGCGCGGGGACACTCTCAGGGCACTGGTTTCGATAGGATTTGGAGGAGAAATGAGCAGAGGAGTGGGTCAGCAGTAGCCAGGACCAGGAGCAACAGGCAGAGGAGGAGTTCTCAGTGTGGGGCAGGCCATCCTGGAACTTGGAGTGTCTTTTTTTGCCTTTTGGAAAAGAGAGTACAAAATAAAGGAGACAGAAATTAGAAGGGCGAAGAAGGAAGTGGAGAGTGAGTGAGTGTGTGTGTGGGGTGGGAAGGTGTGACCAGAAAGGGCCAGGGCATGAAGGAGAACCAGGGTTGTTGGCGAGGCGGACCTTCCCAGCCTGAGAACTGCCCTTTGGGTCTGTTTACCAGCCTGTGACCAGAGGCTGAATATGGCACACGGCACAGTCGCCCCCAGGTGGAGCTCTTTTGGTGCCAGGGGTGTACACCGAGGGGCAAGTCTGTGCCATCCTTTATCCACTCCTCATTGTTTGTTCTGGCATCGAAGGTAAAATGTACACTTTGGGATGATTGTGGGATTTTTTTAAAATACTGCTGTATGTTTTTCTTCTTTCCAAAAAGTTCATCTAACATTTATTGACTACTTCTTAGGGACACTTGTTAGGTATCATGGCATAATTCTGAGGACTATCCTGTGAACATAAGTATTCTTGTGCAATTCCCATTTAACTAATGTGGAAAATTGCTAAGTCTGACCATCAGATAATTGGTTAAGACAAATCCAAGCCGACACACTATGACTGCAAAGCTTGCATTCTTAATCAGTATACCATCTGGTTTCTCCATTGATGTTTCCTATGAGCTTCATTCATTCACTAAGTGCTTCATTAGACCACATAGTAAGCAGTGAGGATACCATGTAAGATGCAGCCTCACTTTCTTTCCTCAGAGATATTATATTATAATGGAGAGGGCACAAAAGCAAACATGATACTGTGCACATAGGAAAATAAATTTAAAAAAGCCTCCCCCAACTCCCCTGGTTCATAATGGAAAACAAATTTCCATTGATCTGTCCATTTATGGATTCCTTCTTCCTTTGAAAGCGAGGATCTGAGAGATGGTGGGCATAAAGCATTGTTGTAGTGAAGCCTCAGATTTTAGACATCTGTATGCTTGAAAGCACCAATGATAAGAAGTGACAACTTGAGGAATGAGTGAACCTCTGCCTCTGTTCTATCAAGGAACATCCACTTTTTCCCATTTTATATTTCGAGTTACAATATAAGATCATATTTACATATGGGGAAAAAAGGTTCCACTTACATTCACAAAATAAAAGAGAAAAGTTTAAAAGACATTGCTAGAGACAGGTCATGTAGATAGGGCTAGTGTTTTCTTTTCAGTTATTGGACCTAATAACTTCAGCACACACAGGAAAGAATAAAAATAAATTACCTATGTTTTGTGAGAGCCACGGGTCACATTTTCTCACAACCGCTCTCTCGCTCTCACTCTCTCTCTCTTTCTCTCTCTCTCGCTCTCACTCTCTCTCTCTCTCTCTCTCTCTCTCTATCTCTATCTCTCTATCTATCTCTCTCTCTCTCAATCCCACACACACACACACACACACAAGGAAATGCATGCAGAGATACCATCACCACCAAAAAATCATCAAAAACTGGCCATTCCTTCAGGGAAATGTACATTTAACATGCCAGAGAAGCTTTCCCAGGTTTGCCATTTCAGGATCCATACGGTTGAGACTTGTTACTAGGCCCATGGTTCGCCAAAGAATCAAATGCCCCAAGAATCCGTCCACCAATAGGTGCCTTCAGAAGGTCCAGGTGCCATTGCTGCCTAAGATGATTTCACTGGGTTCTGAGCACTGGGCGTTCCAGGGCTGGTGCTTGTGGAGGGGCTCTGAGCTGACGGAAGGAAGGGACTCCATCTTGTGGCATCTCATGAGCATAGTTCTCTTCCATCAAATCGTGGTCCTCCCGACAGTTGTCTGTTCCCAACTTCTTACGGTGAAGTCACAAAACAGCCCCCAGATTCGGGGCCTCACACACTCATGGGCTTATATTTATGTTGTTGCTTGTTAGGAAGCCATTTCTGGATATATTTTCCAGTGGAAAGTTGGGCAGTGAGCACAGTGAATATTGGGCAGGCGAGCCCTCAAAAGTTGGTGACCAAGGTGTGAGGGAAAAAAAAGAAAGCTGTTCAGGGGAACCAAGCAGTCAGATCCACCTTCTTTGGCTCCTACAGTCTCTCTTTTGCCTCCTCAACAAGGGCTGGCGAAGTTTTCTCTCACTATCACCAGGTCACGTGGGAGCTCTCCCCTATGAGGTCCTGCAGCTCTTCCTAACCTCAGCTCATCTCGGTCCTCGATATACCATTTCCCTCTTGTTGCGCTAGATTCCCCAAAGACCCTCTTGATTCACCTCTGGAGCTTGGCTCAAGCTGTTCATTCACTCAGCCGTGCCTCTCCCACATATCCACCACTGAACACCTCCTTGTCCATCTTCCTTTGAAAGCAAGGACTGAGAGGTGGTGGGCATAAAGCAGTATTGTAGTGAAGCCTCAGATTTTAGACATCTGCATGGTTGAAAGCATCAATGATAAGAAGCGAAAACCTGAGGAAGCAGTGAACCTCTGCCTCTGTTCTATCAGGGAACATCCACTTTCTCCGGTTTTATATTTTGAGTTACAATATAAGATCATATTTGCAGATGGGGAAAAAAAGGTTCCACTTACATTCCCAAAATCAAAGAAAAAGTTTTAAAAGGCATTGCTAGAGACAGCTCATGTAGATAGGGCTAGGGCTTTCTTTTCAGTTACTGGACCTAATCCCTTCAGAACACACAAGAAAAAATAAAACTACATTACCTATGTTTCGTAAGAGCCAAGAAAAACATTCTCTCACAATCTCTCTCTCTCTCTCTCTGTCTCTCTCTCTCTCTCTCTGTCTCTCGCTCTCTATTAATTCCTCACACACACACACATGCACATGCATGCAGAGATACCATTCCCACCAAAAAATCATCAAAAACTGGCATTTCCTCTCAGGAAAATGCACATTGAATGTTTAGAGCAACTATGGCGAGTGGGTTTCCCCTTTCCAAGGAAAAGGGTTAAAGATTTTTGCATGATCCAGGCATTCTCTTCTTTAAACTCTAGCCCAATACTTCATAATCTTATTTCTCTCTACTTTAAGAACAATTCTCAGAAAGTATTCATGATGTTCTCATGTGCTGAATTGCAGGAGTCTCTTCCCTTTTGGGCAACCATGGATCTCTTTTTGCTATGGATGTGTTCCTGGGTATAATTGTAGGAGGTACTCACCAGCCCTTACTCTAAGCAAATCTATAGACCAAGCAGATGATTCTGCACACACTAAAGCATCCAGCACCTATATTTGAACAAGACAGGATTAGGGAAGTATACCCTGGGGTATGGTGGAAAGATCAGGAACTCTATTGTCAGGCAGATGCAAATTGGAGAAGTGGCTGAGGAACAACACAACCACAACAAAATATAAGATAATGGCATATGCCCTTGGATCCTTTCTCTTCATCAGTAAGAGAAGACTCATGATAGCCATGTTGCAGTGTTCTTGTATAAGAAACAATACAGAGATGACCACCGAAGATTCAATACATCATAGATATCCGCCATTCAGCCCATAGTGTGGTGTGGTTCATGGGCCTCATGATGACTTGTTTGACCGGTGCCATAGCCATTGTGGACTGCCATTCCTGTGTGCCCTCAGCAACTGTCAATCTTGGGGCAATTGAACTTACCATCCTGCAGAACAGCACTGCCTTTGTGGACCTAGCACAGGGTCTTGCACACGTTTGAGCTTAAATCCTGGAAGGAGGGACCTGAGCTCGTCCACAAGTATTGATACCATGTGTCCCTTCAATGCCAACCTCCAGTTCTCATTGTATTGGTTAGACTTGTGCCACCAACAAACAGGACAAGAACATTGCCCTCCTACCGGCAAATGAGACACAACAGACTGACTTTTCCAAAAATCTTTAATAACGTGACATCCAAGTGGGCCCTCTGCGTCAACATGGCTGCAGGGTGGTTAGCTCCACTTTCTGATCATACGCTTCTTACATAAAGCTCCCACCTTCAGTGAGTGGAGGCTACAGATATGAAGCCAAACTTGGCATTGAAAGAGTTCATTCCAGGGCCAGTGTGGGAAGGGAATGGTAGTGGACATTCCTTTCAGGAAAGATGTCCAACGGGTAGGAGACAGTGCGTTCCAACATGGGAGGCATTTTGTGGAGGGGTGGGGCAAAGGGTATCTCTTGAAAGATGGGAATCGGGAATGGGGGTGTGGTGTGGCGCTGTGGTATCCCATTAGACGCGGGCTGCCCTGAGACCGCCAGAGCAGCTTTCATAGCTCCAGGGGTCTCTGCCCTGTGCATGCTGCCTCTGAGGCCATAACCCCTGGCTTCAGGGGTGGTTGACTCCCACAGACAATGTGGAATATGGTCTTTCATCTCACTGATGGTAACAGCTGTGGGAGGGCCTATTTGAATAGTTGCATCGATACCATGGCGTTTCTGCATATTGATCCAGTACAAGAGTGGACTGTAAATGAAGGTGGAAGCGTTCATCACTTCCACCCACTGCTGGGCACGCTTCTCCCGCCGCAGCTTCTTCCTCCAGTGAATTAATATGATGCAGCCGCCGGTTACTACACAACACAGTCCCATGAGTCCAAAGTACAGCGAGACCCAGGCTGAGGCAGTAAAAGAAAGAAAAGAGGCAGCTGACTGACAACTCTGGCTGGGACTGAACTGTTTCTCATTCCTCTCCTTGATTTGGCTCATTCATCAATCCATTCCCTCCCTCCCTCCTTACATACCTAGCTCATCATTTTATTATTAGTTAAAGCTAGGTCTGCAGGGAGCCTAAGAGTCCATGTTCACCTTTCAGAGATAAGGGAGACTAGGTCTAGAGGAAACATGACCTGCTGAGACTCAGTCAGGCCTTCTGGCTCCCAGTCCAGGACCCACACCATCCCTCAGACTGATCAACTGAACTTAAGGGCAAGGCCCTCAAGGAACCACTTGACAAGGGCACCAGTGTATCTTTTCTGGTTGGCTTACATCATGGTTTCTGCCTTCTAAACCTCCTTAGTATCCTAGAGGAGTCTGTCTCTTAACTATTTAGCACTCCACGCAGGCAGCCACCACCCCATGAATACAAAGCATCTTCCCTGAAAGTTTGTCCCCACACTCAAAGGACTGAAGGGATACTTACTGCCAGCAAGGCCCAGGTTTGCCATTTGAGGATCCATACCGTTGAGACTTGTTACCAGGCCCATGGCTCGGCAAAGAATCAACTGCCCCAAGAATCTGTCCACCAATGGGAGCCTTCGGAAGGCCCAAGTACCATTGTTGCCTAAAGATGATTTCACCGGGTTCTGAGCACTGGGCGTTCCAGGGCTGGTGCTTGTGGAGGGGCTCTGAGCTGACGGAAGGAAGGGACTCCATCTTGTGGCATCTCATGAGCATAGTTCTCTTCCATCAAATCGTGGTCCTCCCCACAATAGTCTGTTCCCAACTTCTTACGGTGAAGTCACAAAACAGCCCCCAGATTCGGGGCCTCACACACTCATGGGCTTATATTTATGTTGTTGCTTGTTAGGAAGCCATTTCTGGATATATTTTCCAGTGGAAAGTTGGGCAGTGAGCACAGTGAATATTGGGCAGGCGAGCCCTCAAAAGTTGGTGACCAAGGTGTGAGGGGAAAAAAAAGAAAGCTGTTCAGGGGAACCAAGCAGTCAGATCCACCTTCTTTGGCCCCTACAGTCTCTCTTTTGCCTCCTCAACAAGGGCTGGCGAAGTTTTCTCTCACTATCACCAGGCCACGTGGGAGCTCTCCCCTATGAGGTCCTGCAGCTCTTCCTAACTTCATCTCATCTCGGTCCTCCATATACCATTTCCCTCTTGGTGCGCTAGATTCCCCAAAGACCCTGTTGATTCACCTCTGGAGCTTGGCTCAAGCTGTTCATTCACTCAGCAGTGCCTCTCCCACATTTCCACCACTGAACACCTCCTTATCGTCCCAGGTGGTCAGCTATCCCTACTCTGGGAAAACAGTCCCTTCAGCTGAATTCCCTCAACCTCATTACCTCCGGTTGGAAGAGACTTGGAGAATTGTCTAACCCAAGTCCTCTCATATGCTTGAGTACTGATGGCACAACTTTCCTTCTCAGTAACCCATCCCCCATGGTTCCATTGATTCAGGGACTTGCTTACCACCACCTGAGACAACTTGCTTCATTTATGACCAGCTCAGATTGAAAGCCCATCTCCTAAGGAAGGCTGGCTCAACCTCCCAGTAGGTTGTGCCAGTGGTCCTGACTTGGCCCCTTGTCAGTCTTCAGTTACTCCCATCTTTATCAGTAGCCAGAATGTTCCTTTTAAGAATAGATGGGGTTACTCTGCTCGAACATCCCTTGACTTCCCCCTCTCACTCACAGTGCTACCTGCAGGCTGCAGGCAGGTCCTGGAAATGCCTTAGTCTCTCACTCTGTGGTCCAGCTGTGCTCTCATTTACAGTGAATGATGAATATCTATTTTTCATTTTAGGACCTGTGAAGAAGGCAAGGGAAGAAAGAGGTGGCTGGTGCTGCAGTGTTTGCCATTGATCCAGAGGTTTTCCAGTGGACCTCAGGTTCCTGCAGGCTGCCTGGGCCCGAGCCAGGGCGTGACCACACGGAAGATGAGGAAGGGGAGCTCTGCCTGTTCTCTGTTGCTCACTTCTGGTCAGCACACCCACATTCAGCTCATCAAAGTTTAGGAGGTGTGATTTTGTATTCAGTCATCAGAAAAAGAATGACATGAATTACAACACCCAACTTTTCAGATCTGAGAATGTTTGACATGCCAGGTGTCATGAGGAATCTGACTTGTTCTCAGACATAGCCCAGAAAAGTAAAAGCAAAGTACTTTTGCACAAGGGTGTGCTACCAAATCAGGTCTGCAGAGCAATCACACCTGGGTTGGCAGTCCACATCCCTAATGCAGCTCTGACCCTTGACCTGGTGAAACAAATTGAGGGGTACAATTTATGACTTTGGGTATAATTGAGGTATAATTGAGACTCCTCATTTCTGTCTAAAGTTTCCTTAAAAATAGAATTTAATCCTTCTGCTAACCATTAACATATAGTGTTAGGATCATTGGATTAGAAGAGCACTTGACTTTGGTTTGGTACGGACACAATAGTTAATATTGACTGATGTGTTACCTCCATTATGGACATAACAAAGGCACTAGACTGTGTTGGCTTTGAGCCCTTCTCCAGTAAGTATTATTCACTTTGGAAAATCAATATAGCCTCCCTTAATTTCTTTTGATTGGGAGAAAGAAGGACATTGGGAGGCTTTATCCTAACATTTGGTGCTACATAATCTTACGGAACCAGGCTTTTAGCCCGGCTTACTTGGTGGCATGTAGTCCCAGACCAGGGTTATTGCACAAGTCCCAGGATGTTTAAAGGTCTTTCATATCCAGGTTTTTATGCTGTTGTAACATGACCGCTTCAACTCTTTCCATCTGACTGATGTATAACGCTAACTTGTGCTCTAGCCTCTATCCCCCTTATGCAAAATGTTTGGGAGTAGAAGTGTTTGAGATTTCCAAATATTTGCATGTATACAATGAGAGAGCTTCCTTATGGGTAGTCACTTCACAACATGAAACATTTATATTTCTGATACACGTTGCTTGATATTTAGGATGGGGTGCATTCTTTTTCTTCCTTTGTTGTTGTGTTTGCTGCAGTTGTGAGTCTTGAACTGAGGACCTTGCACATGCTAGGCAAGCACTGTGCCACTGAGTTACATCCCCAGCCTCCGATGAAATCTTATGCACTGTTTGTATACACCTTCTTTTTTCTGGTACTGGGGATGGAACCCAGGGGCACATAACTACTGCATCACATCCCCAGCTCCTTTAACTTTTTATATTATATTTTGTGACAGGGTTTTGCTCAGTTGCTTAGGGCCTCACTCAATTGGTTAGTCTTTAACTACCAATTCTCCTGCCTTGGCTTTCTGTGCGGCTGAGATTACAGGCATGTGCCACCACACCGTGGACACCTTCTTTTGACTGTGACCCATCACATGAGGGCGCACGTCGAATTTTCCCCTTATGTGATATTCGCAGATTTAGGAGTATTTCAGGTTCTTTTGTTAGCAATGGTGAAACTGCATAACATACTCCGGTGAGGAACTTCTATTGAAAACTTAAAGTAATATACTCTTGATTCACCTTCACTTGTCTATAGACATCTCAATGCAAACCTTTAGCTTCACACTCAGTATGCTACATAATTTTCAACTATTTCTCTTATAATAATACATGAATAAATGCCCTTAAAGACCTTTGATACTAGTATACTTGGGTGTTAGACTTGATTGTACTAAAGCATACATGGTTTTACAGATGAAATACAGAGTTTCACATCAAAGCCATCAGCGCTGTCAAAAGTTTCAGTTTCTTCGAGACCGAATTGCAAAAGCTCCCCAACAATGGACTTATCTCCCTACCAAGAATTTCTAGCATCGAAGGTAATATATACACTTTGGGATGATTGTGGGATTCTTTCAACTAACTCTTGTATGTTTTTTTACTTACCCAAAAATTCATCTAATATTTATTGAGTACTTCTTAGGGACACATGTTCGGTATCATGGCATAATTCTGAAGACTATCCTGTGAACATAAGTATTCTTGTGCTATTCCCATTTTACTAATGTGGAAAATTGCTAAGTCTGACCATCAGATAATTGGTTAAGACAAATCCAAGCCGACACACTATGACTGCAAAGCTTGCATTCTTAATCAGTATACCATCTGGTTTCTCCATTGATGTTTCCTGTGAGCTTCATTCATTCACTAAGTGCCTCATTAGACCACATAGTAAGCAGTGAGGATACCATGGAAGATGGAGCCTCACTTTCTTTCCTCAGAGATATTATATTACAACGGAGAGGGCAGATAAGCAAACATGATACTGTGCAAATAGGAAAATAAATTTAAAAAAGCCTCCCCCCACTCCCCTGGTTCAAAGGGAAAAGAAATTTCCATTGATCTGTCCATTTATGGATTCCATCTTCCTTTGAAAGCAAGGACTGAGAGGTGGTGGGCATAAAGCAGTATTGTAGTGAAGCCTCAGATTTTAGACATCTGCATGGTTGAAAGCATCAATGATAAGAAGCGAAAACGTGAGGAAGGAGTGAACCTCTGCCTCTGTTCTATCAAGGAACATCCACTTTCTCCCGTTTTATATTTTGAGTTACAATATAAGATCATATTTACAGATGGGGAAAAAAGGTTCCACTTACATTCCCAAAATAAAAGAAAAAGTTTTAAAAGGCATTGCTAGAGACAGGTCATGTAGATAGGGCTAGGGCTTTCTTTTCAGTTACTGGACCTAATCCCTTCAGAACACACAAGAAAAAATAAAAATACATTACCTATGTTTCCTAAGAGCCAAGAAACACATTCTCTCACAATCTCTCTCTCTCTCTCTCTCTCTCTCTCTCTCTCTCTCTCTCTCTCTCTCTCTTAATCCCGCACACACACACACACATGCACATGCATGCAGAGATACCATCACCACCACAAAATCATCAAAAACTGGCATTTCCTCTCAGGAAAATGCACATTTAATGTTTAGAGCAACTATGGCGAGTGGGTTTCTCCTTTCCAAGGCAAAGGGTTAAAGATTTTTGCATGATCCAGGCATTCTCTTCTTTAAACTCTAGCCCAATACTTCATAATCTTATTTGTCTCTACTTTAAGAACAATTTCCAGAAAGTATTCACGATGTTCCCATGTGCTGAATTGCAGGAGTCTCTTCCCTTTTGGGCAACCATGGATCTCTTTTTGCTATGGATGTGTTCCTGGGTATAATTGTAGGAGGTACTCACCAGCCCTTACTCTAAGCAAATCTATAGACCAAGCAGATGATTCTGCACACACTAAAGCATCCAGCACCTATATTTGAACAAGACAGGATTAGGGAAGTATACCCTGGGGTATGGTGGAAAGATCAGGAACTCTATTGTCAGGCAGATGCAAATTGGAGAAGTGGCTGAGGAACAACACAACCACAACAAAATATAAGATAATGGCATATGCCCTTGGATCCTTTCTCTTCATCAGTAAGAGAAGACTCATGATAGCCATGTTGCAGTGTTCTTGTATAAGAAACAATACAGAGATGACCACCGAAGATTCAATACATCATAGATATCCGCCATTCAGCCCATAGTGTGGTGTGGTTCATGGGCCTCATGATGACTTGTTTGACCGGTGCCATAGCCATTGTGGACTGCCATTCCTGTGTGCCCTCAGCAACTGTCAATCTTGGGGCAATTGAACTTACCATCCTGCAGAACAGCACTGCCTTTGTGGACCTAGCACAGGGTCTTGCACACGTTTGAGCTTAAATCCTGGAAGGAGGGACCTGAGCTCGTCCACAAGTATTGATACCATGTGTCCCTTCAATGCCAACCTCCAGTTCTCTTTGTATTGGTTAGACTTGTGCCACCAACAAACAGGACAAGAACATTGCCCTCCTACCGGCAAATGAGACACAACAGACTGACTTTTCCAAAAATCTTTAATAACATGACATCCAAGTGGGCCCTCTGCATCAACATGGCTGCAGGGTGGTTAGCTCCACTTTCTGATCATACGCTTCTTACATAAAGCTCCCACCTTCAGTGAGTGGAGGCTACAGATATGAAGCCAAACTTGGCATTGAAAGAGTTCATTCCAGGGCCAGTGTGGGAAGGGAATGGTAGTGGACATTCCTTTCAGGAAAGATGTCCAACGGGTAGGAGACAGTGCGTTCCAACATGGGAGGCATTTTGTGGAGGGGTGGGGCAAAGGGTATCTCTTGAAAGATGGGAATCGGGAATGGGGGTGTGGTGTGGCGCTGTGGTATCCGATTAGACGCGGGCTGCCCTGAGACCGCCAGAGCAGCTTTCATAGCTCCAGGGGTCTCTGCCCTGTGCATGCTGCCTCTGAGGCCATAACCCCTGGCTTCAGGGGTGGTTGACTCCCACAGACAATGTGGAATATGGTCTTTCATCTCACTGATGGTAACAGCTGTGGGAGGGCCTATTTGAATAGTTGCATCGATACCATGGCGTTTCTGCATATTGATCCAGTACAAGAGTGGACTGTAAATGAAGGTGGACACGTTCATCACTTCCACCCACTGCTGGGCACGCTTCTCCCACCGCAGCTTCTTCCTCCAGTGAATTAATATGATGCAGCCGCCGGTTACTACACAACACAGTCCCATGAGTCCAAAGTACAGCGAGACCCAGGCTGAGGCAGTAAAAGAAAGAAAAGAGGCAGCTGACTGACAACTCTGGCTGGGACCTGAACTGTTTCTCATTCCTCTCCTTGATTTGGCTCATTCATCAATCCATTCCCTCCCTCCCTCCTTACATACCTAGCTCATCATTTTATTATTAGTTAAAGCTAGGTCTGCAGGGAGCCTAAGAGTCCATGTTCACCTTTCAGAGATAAGGGAGACTAGGTCTAGAGGAAACATGACCTGCTGAGACTCAGTCAGGCCTTCTGGCTCCCAGTCCAGGACCCACACCATCCCTCAGACTGATCAACTGAACTTAAGGGCAAGGCCCTCAAGGAACCACTTGACAAGGGCACCAGTGTATCTTTTCTGGTTGGTTACATCATGGTTTCTGCCTTCTAAACCTCCTTAGTATCCTAGAGGAGTCTGTCTCTTAACTATTTAGCACTCCACGCAGGCAGCCACCACCCCATGAATACAAAGCATCTTCCCTGAAAGTTTGTCCCCACACTCAAAGGACTGAAGGGATACTTACTGCCAGCAAGGCCCAGGTTTGCCATTTGAGGATCCATACCGTTGAGACTTGTTACCAGGCCCATGGCTCGGCAAAGAATCAACTGCCCCAAGAATCTGTCCACCAATGGGAGCCTTCGGAAGGCCCAAGTACCATTGTTGCCTAAAGATGATTTCACCGGGTTCTGAGCACTGGGCATTCCAGGGCTGGTGCTTGTGGAGGGGCTCTGAGCTGACGGAAGGAAGGGACTCCATCTTGTGGCATCTCATGAGCATAGTTCTCTTCCATCAAATCGTGGTCCTCCCCACAATAGTCTGTTCCCAACTTCTTACGGTGAAGTCACAAAACAGCCCCCAGATTCGGGGCCTCACACACTCATGGGCTTATATTTATGTTGTTGCTTGTTAGGAAGCCATTTCTGGATATATTTTCCAGTGGAAAGTTGGGCAGTGAGCACAGTGAATATTGGGCAGGCGAGCCCTCAAAAGTTGGTGACCAAGGTGTGAGGGAAAAAAAAGAAAGCTGTTCAGGGGAACCAAGCAGTCAGATCCACCTTCTTTGGCCCCTACAGTCTCTCTTTTGCCTCCTCAACAAGGGCTGGCGAAGTTTTCTCTCACTATCACCAGGCCACGTGGGAGCTCTCCCCTATGAGGTCCTGCAGCTCTTCCTAACTTCATCTCATCTCGGTCCTCCATATACCATTTCCCTCTTGGTGCGCTAGATTCCCCAAAGACCCTGTTGATTCACCTCTGGAGCTTGGCTCAAGCTGTTCATTCACTCAGCAGTGCCTCTCCCACATTTCCACCACTGAACACCTCCTTATCGTCCCAGGTGGTCAGCTATCCCTACTCTGGGAAAACAGTCCCTTCAGCTGAATTCCCTCAACCTCATTACCTCCGGTTGGAAGAGACTTGGAGAATTGTCTAACCCAAGTCCTCTCATACGCTTGAGTACTGATGGCACAACTTTCCTTCTCAGTAACCCATCCCCCATGGTTCCATTGACTCAGGGACTTGCTTACCACCACCTGAGACAACTTGCTTCATTTATGACCAGCTCAGATTGAAAGCCCATCTCCTAAGGAAGGCTGGCTCAACCTCCCAGTAGGTTGTGCCAGTGGTCCTGACTTGGCCCCTTGTCAGTCTTCAGTTACTCCCATCTTTATCAGTAGCCAGAATGTTCCTTTTAAGAATAGATGGGGTTACTCTGCTCGAACATCCCTTGACTTCCCCCTCTCACTCACAGTGCTACCTGCAGGCTGCAGGCAGGTCCTGGAAATGCCTTAGTCTCTCACTCTGTGGTCCAGGTGTGCTCTCATTTACAGTGAATGATGAATATCTATTTTTCATTTTAGGACCTGTGAAGAAGGCAAGGGAAGAAAGAGGTGGCTGGTGCTGCAGTGTTTGCCATTGATCCAGAGGTTTTCCAGTGGACCTCAGGTTCCTGCAGGCTGCCTGGGCCCGAGCCAGGGCGTGACCACACAGAAGATGAGGAAGGGGAGCTCTGCCTGTTCTCTGTTGCTCACTTCTGGTCAGCACACCCACATTCAGCTCATCAAAGTTTAGGAGGTGTGATTTTGTATTCAGTCATCAGAAAAAGAATGACATGAATTACAACACCCAACTTTTCAGATCTGAGAATGTTTGACATGCCAGGTGTCATGAGGAATCTGACTTGTTCTCAGACATAGCCCAGAAAGTAAAAGCAAAGTACTTTTGCACAAGGGTGTGCTACCAAATCAGGTCTGCAGAGCAATCACACCTGGGTTGGCAGTCCACATCCCTAATGCAGCTCTGACCCTTGACCTGGTGAAACAAATTTAGGGGTACAATTTATGACTTTGGCTATAATTGAGGTATAATTGAGACTCTTCATTTCTGTCTAAAGTTTCCTTAAAAATAGAATTTAATCCTTCTGCTAACCATTAACATATAGTGTTAGGATCATTGGATTAGAAGAGCACTTGACTTTGGTTTGGTATGGACACAATAGTTAATATTGACTGATGTGTTACCTCCATTATGGACATAACAAAGGCACTAGACTGTGTTGGCTTTGAGCCCTTCTCCAGTAAGTATTATTCACTTTGGAAAATCAATATAGCCTCCCTTAATTTCTTTTGATTGGGAGAAAGAAGGACATTGGGAGGCTTTATCCTAACATTTGGTGCTACATAATCTTACGGAACCAGGCTTTTAGCCCCGGCTTACTTGGTGGCATGTAGTCCCAGACCAGGGTTATTGCACAAGTCCCAGGATGTTTAAAGGTCTTTCATATCCAGCTTTTTATGCTGTTGTAACATGACCGCTTCAACTCTTTCCATCTGACTGATGTATAACGCTAACTTGTACTCTAGCCTCTATCCCCCTTATGCAAAATGTTTGGGAGTAGAAGTGTTTGAGATTTCCAAATATTTGCATGTATACAATGAGAGAGCTTCCTTATGGGTAGTCACTTCACAACATGAAACATTTATATTTCTGATACACGTTGCTTGATATTTAGGATGGGGTGCATTCTTTTTCTTCCTTTGTTGTTGTGTTTGCTGCAGTTGCGAGTCTTGAACTGAGGACCTTGCACATGCTAGGCAAGCACTGTGCCACTGAGTTACATCCCCAGCCTCCGATGAAATCTTATGCAGTGTTTGTATACACCTTCTTTTTTCTGGTACTGGGGATGGAACCCAGGGGCACATAACTACTGCATCACATCCCCAGCTCCTTTAACTTTTTATATTATATTTTGTGACAGGGTTTTGCTCAGTTGCTTAGGGCCTCACTCAATTGGTTAGTCTTTAACTACCAATTCTCCTGCCTTGGCTTTCTGTGCGGCTGAGATTACAGGCATGTGCCACCACACCGTGGACACCTTCTTTTGACTGTGACCCATCACATGAGGGCGCACGTCGAATTTTCCCCTTATGTGATATTCGCAGATTTATGAGTATTTCAGGTTCTTTTGTTAGCAATGGTGAAACTGCATAACATACTCCGGTGAGGAACTTCTATTGAAAACTTAAAGTAATATACTCTTGATTCACCTTCACTTGTCTATAGACATCTCAATGCAAACCTTTAGCTTCACACTCAGTATGCTACATAATTTTCAACTATTTCTCTTATAATAATACATGAATAAATGCCCTTAAAGACCTTTGATACTAGTATACTTGGGTGTTAGATTTGATTGTACTAAAGCATACATGGTTTTACAGATGAAATACAGAGTTTCACATCAAAGCCATCAGCGCTGTCAAAAGTTTCAGTTTCTTCGAGACCGAATTGCAAAAGCTCCCCAACAATGGACTTATCTCCCTACCAAGAATTTCTGGCATCGAAGGTAATATATACACTTTGGGATGATTGTGGGATTCTTTCAAATAACTCTTGTATGTTTTTTACTTACCCAAAAATTCATCTAATATTTATTGAGTACTTCTTAGGGACACTTGTTCGGTATCATGGCATAATCCTGAAGACTATCCTGTGAACATAAGTATTCTTGTGCTATTCCCATTTTACTAATGTGGAAAATTGCTAAGTCTGACCATCAGATAATTGGTTAAGACAAATCCAAGCCGACACACTATGACTGCAAATCTTGCATTCTTAATCAGTATACCATCTGGTTTCTCCATTGATGTTTCCTGTGAGCTTCATTCATTCACTAAGTGCCTCATTAGACCACATAGTAAGCAGTGAGGATACCATGTAAGATGCAGCCTCACTTTCGTTCCTCAGAGATATTATATTACAACGGAGAGGGCAGATAAGCAAACATGATACTGTGCAAATAGGAAAATAAATTTTAAAAAAGCCTCCCCCCACTCCCCTGCTTCAAAGGGAAAAGAAATTTCCATTGATCTGTCCATTTATGGATTCCATCTTCCTTTGAAAGCAAGGACTGAGAGGTGGAGGGCATAAAGCAGTATTATAGTGAAGCCTCAGATTTTAGACATCTGCATGGTCTATTGAGATTAATGATTATCAGTAGAAAGATGATGGGGTTCAGTCATAATCTATGTGTAGCAAATCATTTTCTCAAGTACTTTTTCAACGTAATTGAAACCAAGATAAATTTTTGTAAGTGGGTACCACATATCTAATAAACACTGAAGCTATTAGGGACTACTTTATGCCATCAATGCTATTTAAATTTAAAAACTTCAGCGTTCTTATCAAAACAGCAATTTTTTAAATTATTACAATATTGAAAATTATTATTAAACATAATACTGTCATGCTCTTTTAATTGTGTATGTATGTATATGTATGTCCAGTTTAGAAATTCTTAATTACTGTTGCACCTGTTAAACTTTATGCTTATAGTATATTATACTTAGAAATGCTTGGTCCCGCTCTAATACTGGTAGTATAATCTATGCCCTTTAAATGAGGTAAGAATTTTTGTAGAATTTTTGTAAAAATCTTAAATTTTTTTCTTTATTCTTGAGGATAAAAGAATTCCTTATTTTTTCACTATACTCAGCTGTCAATCTGCTTCAATTCCTGCATCTGTGATATTATTACATATTTTTAGGAGTAGTAGTAATCATCAATCATAGAACAGCAAAAATGATTTTTGTGTTACATTTCCCTTGATACTAGGTTAGAAACTTTAATATTCCTTGACCTCTTGATTCATCTGCAAACAGTTTGTGAAGTCTTTTCCTTTTTTTCTATTGAAACTGTTTCTTATACATGTCATTATTAATACAAAAATTCTTCATTTTATCATTTATATACATTGCCCATATCATCCCCAAACTATTTTATAGAATCCAAAATAGTATTACATTATTTAAGATCAATTTGCATTTTATGTCACGTATTAGGGCACATACATGCTGTTACTTGTAAATGGACTGCATTATGTGAGTAGGTTTTTAAATCTGAATGCTCTGCATAATTTTGGGATAAAGATGTGACTGATTGATAACATAGATGATATTCAAAATCACAGTGAGTTTGGTATTGATTTTTTGGTTTGCAAGTACTGTGATCACATATCTCAATCTTACCATCACATTGGTCAATGTTCATCTTTTCATTGCCTGGTGCATATAAAAAGGATGCTCTGTGTCAGGTTCAATCACAGAAGATGAAGGAGGGCTTGCTGTGGCCAAGCCATGCAGTGTTAGGGTACTGTGGATAGAGATGTGATTATGGGTTGCTGTGTTAGCATGGAAAGTGGGAGGAAACCATCAAAGTTCTGCACAAATCTACTCTTAAAATATGTGTTAGATGTGGGACAGGTCAGCCCCACCCTGGAATCTTCCTCAGCAGGTTCCAGATATGGGGAACCTCACAGTGCCCGGGAGGATTCCAGCTCTGATCTCACTACTGTCTTGGGGTTTCATAAAAACAGAAATATTTGTGCCAACACCATCTTCCCACAAAAACTTCAAATACCTTAAATGTAATTAGGAAAGTCTCTATTCATAAGGGAAGAAGAAAATCATTTGATACTAAAAATATTTTAAAACATTAATTGTGATCAAATCCACTTAATAAACCCTTTCTATTTAAACTTCTACATGAAGTGTCTTGTTGAATATTTGTGGATTAAGTAGTAAGACACCTAAAATCCAGAAATTTATGTGACTTCTTAAGGAACATTCTAAAAATTAAAGAATTTATATGGAGTTGTCTTCCTTACTTTATCTCAAAAGAATCATTAATTGTATGAATATAGAAATACAGATTAATGGTCTGGGTACATAAGCTTGAAAATCTATATATCTTATTAGTAGTTGGATAAAGTTAGGCAGCTTAAATCAATCTAAAACTCAACTTTATTTGATGCAAAATGGATGACACAAAAATACATATTAGGATTGTATCCACCTCTTCCAATGTTTGATGATTACAAAAAAAATTTATTCAAAATTATTGTAGGATGCATGATACTTAAGTTCCACAAATATTAACCATAATTATTTTTAACATATCATTATAATTGGTCATAAATAGATATTGCCTACCCAAACATTTTGAGAAAAAATAAATATTTTAAGACTAGCTTGCAATATAATTTTGTATGTATTTGAATCAAATAAGAAGCTTAAAATACAATACTTTTAAAATCAGTATGGACTCTGCACTTCATTCATCTTTCTTGAATTCTCTGAACACACTATAGTCCCATGATACCACAGCTAATTAAGTCATTGTAACGCAATGTGCTCTTGTTTATTAGTCTTTAAATATTTCTTTTATTATCAAATTAATTTTAATTAGTAAAATTAACATGCTTAAGCAATTTAATTAGTAAAATTAATATACTTTAAGAATTATTTTGAGTTAATATACCATGGAAATGTTCATGTACATGTTAATTTTTAAACTTATCTCAAATATGGAAGCAATACATTAAAAAGATCAGCCCCTATAATGTGTTTGTGATCAAAAAGATGTGGCCAGATGAATACAATTATGTGTGAGTCCATAAAATTAATTTGAAGACATATTTGTAGGTCAAAAGTATTGTCATTTTCCTACCTTCTTTTGTCTCCATATGGAAAACAATAAAATCATTCTGATGCTTATTTTATAGTTATGTAAAATATATGACTATGAAGAGCTCAATTCTTACATCTATGGTGTACATCCATCCCACTTCCATGTTGTTCCCCAGAATGAGCAAAGTTGCAATGTTTCCACTTGAACGTGCATGTCACATAACTTTCTGACCAATAGTTTGATCTGTCCTGAGTAGGGTAATTCTCTTCAATAATCCAGAAAATTCACAATGAAAGCACATTTCACCAGTTCTGTCAGTGAGAGACTGGCAGCTAGGTTCCAATACAGATGAAAATAGCTGAGGTAAATTTGCCTAAGCCCCACTTTGGCATGGATCATCTTATCTAATGTGCAACAAAGAAATGAGGCAGACTTTGCTTATATTTTAGAATTGCAGCTATAGAAATGTGGTGTTTAGATAAATGTTTATTTTTTTTCCTGGAAAATTAAAGGGAAATATCTGTCTTCAAAGTAGCATACTACAGTGATGCAGCCACATCAATGTTCATAGCTGCTCAATTCACAATAGCTAGATTGTGGAACCAACCTAGATGCCCTTCAATTGATGGATGGATAAAGAAACTGTGGTATATATACACAATGGAATATTATTCAATCACAAAGAAGAATAAAAGTATAGCATTTGCAGATAAATGGATGGAATTGGAGAATATCATGCTAAGTAAGATAAGTCGATCCCAAAAAAACCAAAGGTGATCTCTCTGATAAGTGGATGATGATACATAATGGGGGATGTAGGGAGGCAAGAATGGAGGAAGGATGGATTGTAAAGATGAAAGAGGGGTGGGAGGGATGGGGGAAGGAAAAAATAACAGAATGAGACAAATACCATTACCCTATGTACATGTATGATTACACAAATGGTATGACTCTATTTTATGTACAACTGGAGAAGCAAGTTGTATCCCATTTGTTTACAATGAATCAAAATAAATAAATTATTAAAAAAAAGTACACAGCATGAACCTAGATTGCAGGGCCGAGAGTTTCCTTCCAGTTTTCCCCCTCCCAAGTTTCATTGCAACTGAATTACAACAGTTCAAGACACACATAACAAAACAAGCAACATAAAATAAATAATGAACTTTCCAAGGCATACACTGTATCAAAGGATAAGCTTTACACTGACAAGTCAATTCAAAGAAGGCACATTATTTCTGTAGTCATTTTGAGTAGATGTAGTGCCAAAAATACTGTTTTTGCACAAGGAAGTATGGGAGAAATATTTTATTGATTTATAACAAATAAAAACTGATGCTAGGAATAGTGACTAAATCAAAGGAAACATTAATTCCCAACTGCCTATAGTTTAAATCATGTGCAAACCTGTTCAGTAGGGTTCAGTGAACCTACCATTTCTTAGGAATGGGTTGAGGGCAAGGGTGTGGGCTTCTTCATGACAGAATTACTGGTTTCTGTTAAGGCAGAGACAGTTTCTGAGAGGTAGACACACTTCCCACCCCACCTGGTCTGTAGTCAATGTCTTAAAATATAGATAGAAATCTTATCACAGAGTCATAAGAAAAATGTGATAATGCAGATGGAGTAATTCATCAGTTACTGTTACCTAGTTGGCTCTCAGTTAATAGCAAAAACCACTGCTTTCATCTCCTCAAAAACTGCCACTGCTCCCAGGGCCAGGCACAGGCAAGTTTAAATGATTAATTAAACTTGATTAACTGCATTGATTTAAACTAGAGCTTAACTTGAACAACTCCCAGTTCAGAAACTCTCAACAATATTGTTTGCCTAATTTCAACCTGATAAAATAAAATAATTCAATTCAAGCATAAATAATATGTAGTCTCTATGGAAATTAGACAAGTCTAGAACAATTACTGTGTTTCTGCACTCACATTCAGACTTCAGTTTCTCTTTATACTATGCATTGCCTGTTGGAATATACTGTATATTAACTACAGTGTGACAGTTTTAAAAGTGTAACCTGCTCATTAACAAGGGGTGAAAATGTAGAGCTAACCTGGTACCTGAAAATGGAAAGTAAAACAACTTGTTTCTTTTTTAAGTTCCTTTACAATATACAGTGAAAAATATTATAAAACTATGAAATTCTTACCAGGGCACCCATGATGACTCACAATGATCATGCTGTTTGACAGAGGTAACAGTTATGTTTTGACAAAGGTAACAGTTATGTTTTGAAAATTTTACAAAATGTTGGTAGACAGTAAAAGGGAACCATATGGGTTAATTGGATGAGATCCAGATGCTTTAATTCTCGATTTTAAAAATTATGATATAGTCCTTAAAATGTGGAAATAAAATTGACAACAAAAGGTTTAGAGAACACTACCTCTTTTCAGCATTCATCTCAGTCCTGGCACCAACCTGCCTCAGTTGTAGCCTCTGTGCACATGTCCAGAGCTCCCTGGCTCTGGCCCTGGATCACTGCTTACTTGTATAAAATACCTCTGTTGCTTGTGTAAAATGAAAGACACTCATCCAAAGTCCCTAGAGCATCCCACCATCAGACTCAGGAAGTCTCAGCAGGAGCATGTTCAGTAAATGGAGATGACCAGTCATTTTCTCTGCTTATTAGCTCAATGAAGATGATGCTCAAATCCCAGGATTTTGGAACCCTGAAGCAAACTTCCTGTTGGGCTAGTGCACTGTTATCACCACAATACGACTCACTTGAAAGTGAGGCAGATTTCCCACAATAAATGAGAGAGTATATGTAAATGAATTCTCTCTTGGGAACAGAATCCACTCTGTTGGCTTGTACTTTGACAATATCCATGTGTCAAGGAAGATCAGTTGGTTACAGAGGATAGAATACTTCAGAAATACCTTCCTCTAAAAGACATTCTTTGAAATGGGGAAAAAAATCTGGATGAAATGCTACTCAAGGAAAGAAAAGGCTGTGACAGAAGGAATTCAGATGAGAGCAAAATTAGCCAAAGTAAAAAAAAAATGGTTAATCTCTAAATATTTTATGTAATAATTATCTTTGAATTGAATTTTGTACTTTTAATGGTTTTTTTCTTTGGAGTGAATATAATTTCTAGATATTTTCACAATATATAAATATTGTATGTGTAATTATTTCATTTGTAAAATAAACAGATTTGCAAGTTTGTCAACTTACTTTTTTATTAGTAAAATGAGCTTTTATTTATTTGCATAGTTATTTATTTTGTTAAATTTTTCAGAACAGTTATTATATCATTTTTAGGCATGTCTAGTGTAATTGTTAGTGCACTGAGTCATTATAATCTCAGTGCAAATGTCATTGCATCCATGAATTATTATTTTAATACTATTTTATTTGGAATACATTTTATGTACTTTAAAATCACAGTTATGAAATTATGTTGATTTTAAATACCTGGGTTGGAACCTGAACCTCATAAGGAGTGAGTTATTATATGCCATTAGTAACATCAGGGAAGGCTGGACAGTTCACAGAAATGGGAGCTAACAGGAAAACATGCAGAAGATCCCTTCAAAGCAGAGAGTGAGAATCAGAATGACTTGAACCTTTTAGCAACAAAAATAATCATTACACTGATAATGATAATTGATATTTGTTGAGTACTTACTATATTTTAGGCACTAGGCTAAGTACATCATCATCTTATCCTTCAGAACAAAGAAGCAACATAAGTTATTTTGAACTGTCAAGTCAATTTGAACCTTTATGCCTGTTTTAATCCCAAATAAAATATCCTGTATGTCATGCATTTTCCCATGTTAGACTTTCCTTTTTTAACTACCTTCCTCTAAATGTCAGAAAATTTATGATTGCAGAAATTTCCTCTCTGAAGAAACAATTGGCCCTTCTTGGGGGGGGACATGATACTCCTATAACAGCCCATAGCTCATACTCTCCTCAAATGAATAAGTAAATAACAAAATGTGTGCTGATCTACCTTCCCTGTCAGTCTAAATGGAAACTTCATGGCTGTGGTTCTAATTGGAAATGGAACCCTTCCTTTGCTGTCCAAATTTCTTACAGTTACACATCACCCTCAGGTTTTCATCTAGGGGACAAGTCATTCTGGTGATGGATGAGGCAATATTTACACATCATCTTGCAATGTAAGTAACAAGACTTCCAGTTGTTATAGTCTAGTAATGAAGAGAGTGAACTTAGAAAAATTATATATAGCTAACAAAAATAATTTTAAACTGATTAGTGTATAAATTGTGGAGGTCAGAGTGTACCTTTTAATTTAGGCAGCCAGATCTAGAATGATACTCTTAAAATTTGTTGCCTGCTGTACAAAGATCTACTTAAAGAAGTTTGCTTATAGTTTGACTGATGTTTATTTCTTCAAATTTCATTCTTCCTACTGCTTTACCATTCTGAATATGTATAAGGGATGCTTATACAACTTCCAAGTGATTTACAATTAAATAATTAAAACCAAGATGAGAGATGAACCATGGTTCACATAGTTTTATCAAAAATCCTGAGTCAATTATGCTTGCTCTGATGGATCACAAAATCTAATGATAACCTAAGGAAATGAAAGAAACACCAGTTTTTAAATATATTTATTTACATTACAAGAGGAAGCATACAAGAATAAGACCACACAAAACTTGTTGAGGAGAACCCTTGTCATCTGTTGGCAGGGATTCAACAAGGTGCATCTGATGTAAATGTTTGTTGTCTACAAACCAAGATTAGCTTCAGGGTACATACCATTGCACAGAAGGACTCAGGAGGGTCTCCACAGCAATATCCAGAGGATCCAGTTTCACTTTCAGGTATTTTGTCATGTCCGTGGATTCTGGTTGACAGGTCATGCCATCCCAAACTTTGCCTTCTTCTGTGTAAATCTGAGTCTGACACACATCATAATGTCCCCACACCAAAGGGTAGAGCTGCATCACCAAAGACACTGTAACCCAAAGGGCATGAATGGACAGGAATCTTGACAGATACATCTCAATCCTTTGCAATTTTCCTGGGTTATCTGTAATCTTTATTCTACATATACATGTGTTTATATATACTTATATTTATATGTCTCTATGTAAACAGGTCTATATATTAAAAAAAAAGAAGAAGAAGGAGAAAAGAAAAGAAAAAAGAGGATGAGACCTCAAAAGCAGAGTTCAAAATCAGATGTGAAGGATTAAGACACTGTGCGTGTTCAGGTACATTGAGGAATTTGGTGGAATCCTAACACACTGTGTGTTAGGCATTAACAGCAACTTGGAGCATTTTCTTCATCCTAGAACATATGGAGTTTTGTTTTTGTAAAAGATGTCCAATAGCAGATAATAATTTAGCAAAGTGATGACTCTCTCATTGTACATCCAATAACCCTGTGTGATCCTCAGTGATCACAGTTCACAGGGGCTGCCCAGGCACTGCAGAGATAACAGAAGCAAAAGGATGTGCGTCTATCATCTGGTATGTGTTTCCCATCAATCATTCTTTTCTTCTCGCACCAACACATTTGCCTCACGTCCAGGTGGGGAGCCTCCTGTGTGTCTCCCCCTCTTGGAGCCTGCACCAAGAGGGGGAATTCCTTCCCATTGAGGTCCTCTTCTGAAATGCAAAAGATCAGTGACTTTGACAGATGATGGGGAGGGAGTGGGGGGGGGGGCGGAGAGGAAGAGAGGATGAGAAAGGTGCCTATCCTTCCAAAAATATAGTGATAATAATGTAATCGCAGCCTTCGGAGGTCTTGCCTGCCCAGTCCCCTGCTCGCCAGCTCTCCGCGCCTCCTCGCGCAGCCCCTGCCTCTGCCACTTCTCTCCTTAATCTTTTACTGAGGAATTTTTCTTTTTTCTGTTTCTACATCTTTCTTTCTTTTTTTAAGCTGCGGGACGATTTCCTGATTCCCAGGGATCAGAACCAGCGGCCAGGCGGTTCTATCCCGCTTGGCACCGCTTTCATTTTATTTCAGATGAAGACGTTGAGCTTAGTCAGAAGGGGCATAAATCAGGACAATTAGCATTGGCGCCAAGATCCTCTAGTACCAATTTCGCCTGGGCTGGGCTTCCTTCGCGCATTCCTCCCCTCAAGCCAGAAATGTCACTGCACACAGTGTTGATGACTGCGAGACGCGACGCACCCTAAGTCCGTTTGATGAAATATACATGGCCCACCATGCTTCTGGATTGCGGTGCCCGGTTCCCAGCCCACGCCTGCGGCGCCTGGCCAGAACCCTTCCCCCCGCCTACAGCGAGCTCTTGGCAAACTTAGGGGCGCGGACAAATTAGAGTGAGCGCGAGGGCTGGAAAAGGGAGAAGCAAAGAAGCAACGCAGGGAAGCTGCAGCCCTCGGAGGGGCGGCATGTACGTTTCACTTAAAAAGCGATCTTCTGCAACTGCCAGCAAGTGGAAGGATTACAAACCTTATACTCCCTCCAGACCTGCCGCTCCGAGCGGTCCTTACTCCATCCCGCTCGCTGTTGCTGTTGCTGCTCTGGCCATGGCTGCCACCGCTGGTGATCCAGATGCAGAGGCTAAGACCACCCTCCTCCCTACCCCCTACCGGTATTCTGTCAAATTTCTTGCTTGAAATTTTTTTAAGTTTAAAATAATTAACAGGTTAATGATAAAATATTGAGTCTGATCACCCAAAACCTCATTTTTGAAATTCCATTTTTATCCTTTTTCATCTGATATTTTATAATTTAGCATAGAAACTCTTTCTAGAAAAAATTCAGATTCTATATAGCATCAATCCTCCAATGGAATTGAGTGTGTTAAATGCATACTATACCAAACATGTAAGTTTCATTGTTTTAAGTAAACTGAAAAAGGCTGAAGATATTTTACATAAATACACAAGTAAAAATAGTTCATCTTCAGACATTGGATTAAAGCATGTATTTGAAAATATATAACAAATAACTGAATGTATAATTTTTTTTTCATTTAATATTAAATTCCTTAAAGCCTTTTAAATGTCATATATAGACTACAAAATAAACTACCAAGTTTGGATAATTAGGTAGACTACACATTTTATTACTTTTTCCAAGAATAAAAACACCCGGTTAACAAAATAAGAAACAAAATCAGGCAGTAAACTAATATAAAAAATATACAGCAGTCCTTGGTGTTGCATAAATGTAATCCCAGCAGATTGGGACTATATTCAGGTTGACTGAAATAGGAGAATATCAGGTTCAAAGTCAGTCTCAGCAAGAGCAAGGTGCTAAGCAACTCAGTGAGACTCTCTCTCTCAATAAAATACAAAATAGGGCTAGGAATGTGGCTTAGCAGATAAATGCCCCTGAGTTCAAAACCTGGTAACCCCTCAAATGTATGTATTTATGTGTGTGTGTGTGTGTACATATATATTTGTATATATATGTACGTATATATATATATGTATATATGTGTATATGTGTATATATATATTTGTATATATATGTATATATACACACATATATGCATATACAAATATATTTCATATATAAATATTTTATAATATATATTTCATATATATATATATATATGCACTCAACATTAATAGCCAACAGGGAAAGACATGCTAAACTCAAATTAAGTTACTACCATACTTACTAGAAATTCTAAAATTAAAACTGTCTGATAACAGTTGAACAATGGAAGCTCTGGCACTGTCCTAGTGGAAATGTAATTTTTTAAAATTTTTGAGTCATTGTACACAAATGGGGTACAACTTTTGTTTCTCTGGTTGTACACAAAGTAGAGTAACAAATGTGATTACCTTTGCTTCTGTTTTTCCACAACTGGCTTATTTCTTATGCAGAAAACTGGGATTCCTGGCTTGGCTGTTGGTAGCAAGAGTGGAAATTAACAAATTATCAAAATACATAGACTATTAACAAAAATGAAGTTGGAGGGAAACAAAAATAAGGCAATGGGGAGTTGGGTGGAAATAGATTGGAATTCTGGTTACATTTATGTTCTCAATGTGCGGCACAACAGACAAATTATTCACCTCCCTCCAAAGGTAGGTGCAGAGACAAAAACCCAAAGGAAAACTCTACTTTCTTCCAGATAGAAAACTGTAGAGCACTTGCATCCTGAACAACCTCCCCCACCATTCCATAAAAATAAAAGAGAAAAACAAGTGCTGAATATTATCTAGATCTTGACACAGGCAATGTCATTTTGAAACACCCTTCATCTGAGAAAAATGGTCACCTCACAGTCACTCTGACTCAGCCTCACCTGAACCCCAGACAATACTCCATCACCATGAAAGAAAAGGAAATTTTTACTTAGGACTGGATCTTGAAAAAATCTGATTTAACTTAGAACAGTGACCATTTCAAAGAATGGAGGTGCTAACCAAAAGGACCCTTCCCTGACAAACTGCTATCAATGTCCTAATTGTAAAAATGCCCCCTTGCTCCCCATCTCCTACCCCAGGGTATAAGTGGAAGACGGGTCTCAGTCTCCCCTGGGCCTCCCTCCAAGGTTTTTCCAGAATAAATAAACTTGGGTTACTATTGAGGCTCCTTTATTTAATATTTTTCTTCTTTTTATATCCTTCACTAGTTATCTCTCTTCTGCTTTCTCTCATTACATTTTGGATATTCTAAACATCCCTTTGCCCTCATACATCATTTTATTTTCTCTTAACACACTCTGTTTTTAAAGTCTTTTAGAACTATTTTGATTATATAATTTCTGTGCCCACCATTTATCTGCAGGTACTGATAATGTGGTAATTTTTTATATTCTAGATCCAGTTCATGACTTTTTTTTTGTTTTGCTTTTGTGAATTTCAAATATCACAATTCATGTTTTTGTGATTATTAATGTTACAGATGTCATAGAAGGCACCTGGTGTTTATTTAAATTTTGCATATTGTTTGCTTCTATTGTTTGTTTTCTTTTTCCTTTGAGGTGCTGAGAATCCAATGTGACAGTACAGTTTCATAGGGTAGAGTCACCCCTATCCCCATCAAGAGACAGCAGACCTTATTCCATACACAATCTAATCTTGCTCAAATTTCAACAAATATTAACACAAAGGATGGGGAAGACAAAAATCCCAAACTAACAACCAGACCACAAGTACAAATGTCTCTAGGGCTTAGATCCCACTCATGAACATCCAGTCATGCATCAAAAACAGAGAAATAACACATAGATTCCAGGCACCACACCTATGGAGGGCCTCAATCTACACTGTCCCCATACACCTTTAGAACATAAAGAGTTGTCAAGTCTATAAGAGCATCAACAGAGTATGAACTGCATATACCCTGCTGCATGCAAGACAACTGCCTGATCTATGAGAAGGACTCCACTCTCCAAAGAGCTACACAGAATGTTGGCTCCTTAAGCTCTGACACAATACATGCTGTATCACAATTCACTAAACATCACCAACAAACTAGCAGGGAAAATACAAACAACAGTTGAAAACATATACAATTCACAATGTGATATTCCAAAATAATTTCCCAAGAAAAGGCTGTGCTTAAAATGGACCTCACATAAAAGTGGAAGGAAAAGACATCCTAACAGATGCACAAGTTCCAACACAGGAACACAAGAAATATGAAAAATGTTATTATGACACTTCATAAAGTTCAAAATTCACCAGAAACTAACTATAGTAATATGGAGTTGGATGAAATACCAGATAAATAATTCAAAAAGAATGATTATTTAAGAGTTCAATGAATTCCAAGAGAACACAGAAAAATAACTGAATGAATCAAGGAAGTCACTACAGGATATGAGAAATTCAGTAGAGATACTGGAAAAGAACCAAACAGAAACCTTAGAAACAAAGAACACAAAAAATCAAATAAAAATTAAAATACCCCTTTTTGTATGGAACCCACCATTCTTTGAATCCATTTCTAGACTATATTAGAAGCCCCAGTGTCTGGGCTACACAGTTGCTGAAAAAAAAAAAAAAATAGGTAGAATACTAAGCATCCCGAAAGTCAGGAAATGGATTCCATCAACACGGAAGAGAAGCAGTTGTGGCCACAAGCTAAGGAAAACCAGAAGCCATCAGATTTGAGAAAATGCCAAGAACAGCTAAGGAAAACCAGAAGCCATCAGATTTGAGAAAATGCCAAGAAAATGCCCCCTAGATCCTTTAGAGGAACAATTGACATTCAGGGATGTGGCCATTGATTTCTCTGAAGAGCGATGGAAATGTCTGGATCCTGCTCAGCAGACTTTATACAGAAATGTGATGTTAGAAATCAATAGAAACCTGGTCTTTCTAGTTATATCTTCTCATCAAACCCAAGAATTTTCAGCAGAGCAGGGAATAAAATATTTATTCCAAAACCTGATTAAGGGAAACTTTGGAAACTATGATATTGAAAATTTATCTTTAATAAGGAATGAAAAACTGTAGAAGAGACTGAAGGTCAGAAAATTTGTCTTAATGAACAGAATAAATGCATGATGATTATTTATAATAAAAATAACACTGCCTTGAGTTATGTTATTACACAACATAGCACAAGACTGCTCAAATTTTTGCCAGTCCATTTTGAGGACCTACATGTGCATTTAAATATATTTCTATAGCTTTGTTGGAATTATAGCCTTAAAAAATGGAAAATTTGCTCTGGAGACTATTCTGTACTTCAGTGAGTAACTGGAATATTTCAAAATGTAGCATTGAGTTAAACATTCACTCAAACATTTCTGTAGAAAAAAGACTAAAAAGTAAAGAACATTTTTGACTCTGATCAATCTGATTATTACTTTTCAAAAAGGCTGAAATTTATTGCTTCTACTTGTGACAAATCATATAATTTCAATGAATGTAGGAAGACTTGTACTTACCTACTATTGCTTAATCTAAATTCAGATACTGATAGTTGGAAAGAGCTCTATATTTATGATAAATCTTTCCAGAGCTCTACCATAAGTAATTACCAGGATATGTATTTTGGTATAAAACAATATGAATACTGCAAAACTCATAAATATTAATCCTTTCTTAAATCCTAGAGAGCATCCATGTGACCAATTAAAAATGAAAATTTACAGAGATAATAAAAGTGATAATGTATTGGATCAATGCTAAAAATTCATTCAGCCAAGCATTGATATTCAAGAAAATAACTATAAATGTAAAACCTGTGAAAGAGCTCTAAATAAAATTGCAAGACTTATTGAACACCAGAGAATTCATACTGGAGGGAAGCCCTACAAATTTAAAGAATGTATCAAAACATAAAAGATTCCTCAATTCTTTATCATAGCAATGATAAACTCCTTGTATGTCAAAAATGTGGCAAAGATTTTAATCCAACGTCAACCCTTACTAAAAACACCATAAGGCTCACTATGAAGAGAGACCAAACAAATGAAAGAAATCTGTCAAAGTCTTCAACCTTTAGTAAACAGTACAGTATTCATACTGAAAAAGCCCTGCAAATGTAATGAATGTGGCAAAGCATTTAATCAAATCTCAAACGTTATTGTTCACCAGAGAATTCATACTGGAGAGAAGTCATAAAAATGTAAAGAATGTGGCAAAGTTTTGACTCAAATTTCAAACCTTATTGATCACTAGAGGATTCATACTGGAGAAAAGTCTTGCAAATATAAAGAATGTGGCAAAGTTTTTGCTTTTAGGAGAAAACTTATTGTTCACCAGAAAATCCATACTGGAGAGAAGCCATACAAATGTAAAGAGTGTGGCAAAGCTATCAATAACATGTTGTTGCTGATTCAACACCAGATTCTTCATCCTGGAGAGAAACCCCGCACATGTGAAGATCGTGGCAAAGCTTTTACTCAAAGATCACACCTTGCACAACACCAGAGAATTTATGCAGGAGAGAAGCCATACAAATGTAAAGAGTCTGGAAAAATTTTTAATAACACATTTTCTCTTACTCAACACAAGACACTGGATGAGAAGACCCACACATGTGAAAAATGTGACAAAGCTTTTATTTGAAGATCACACCTTTCAGAACACCAGAGAACTCATACTGAAGTGAAGACATTAAAATGGAAAAAATGTGGAAAAATTTTATTCAAAGATCACACCTTACACAACACAAGAAAATTCATACTGGAGAGAAGTTGTATAAATATAAAGAATGTGGCAAAACTTTTACTCAAATTTCAAACCTTATTGATCACCAGAGAATCCATACTGGAGAGGAGGTCTACAAATTTTAAGGATGTGGGAACTTTTTTATTGAAAAGTCAAAACTTACTCAACACCAGAGAATTCATACTTGAGAGAATCATGACAAGTATGTAAAAAGCATATATTATGAGATCACACCTTATTGATCACCAGAGAATTCATATTGCAAATAAGGCCTAGAATTGCAAAAAAAAAAAAAAATGCGGCAAAGATTTTAATCAAAGCTGTATATTTTCAAAATATTGAAATTATTATACTAGATTAAAACATACAAATGTAGAGAATGTGCAAAGCCTTTAATGCAAGTTCACACCTTACAAATTGCCACAGATTTAGCATTTAAGAAAAGCCCTGTACATGCCAAGAATATGTCAAAGTTTTATTCAAATAAAAAATATCATACTCTTAAAACTTAATGCATATAATACTTTTAGAAAACCCTCTAACATACATGTCTTACATGTCAGCAATATATTAATTATTAAGAAAAATTCTGACATGTGAGGTTAGCAAACTCATTACGCTCCATATATTTCTGAGACTCAAGGCAAACTCTTAGCTGTAAGAGTAAAGATCAAAAGCAAGTGACATATGTCCAACATAAAATGGCACAATCAGAAATACTTCTGATTTCTCAGTACAAACTAAAAGTCCAGCAGGATTTGGAATGATGTATTCTAAGCTCTGAAAGAAAATATCTACCTTCCAGGATTGGAATATCCAGTAAAACTAACCTTCATAATCAAAAGGGAAGTAGAAATCTTCCAATGGAAGCAAAAACTAAAATAATTTATGACTACAAAGCTGGTGGTACAGAAAATACTTAATAAAAGCATAAACAATTAAAACCAAAGTCCAGAGCTCGCAAAAGGATGAATCTCACTTGGGTTAGTTCAGCAAATAACATTTCCAAACTAAACATTAGAAGTTAATCAGATTACATTATTATATTGTGTGCATGTATGAGTATATAACAAAAATGTCATTATGTACAACTATGAAAACACCAATAAAAATGTGGGAAGAGAAAAAGAAATATCAAATTGTAGTAATCAATAAACAACTTTGTAGAATAACAATGTAAATGATATCAAATTTCCAATTAAATCATACAGACTGACAGAAGGAATTAAAATGTGACACCCATTTATATGTTGTGTATGAGAAACTTAGATTACAGGTAAAGACAGCCACAGGCTGAAAGAGAAAGGGGAAAATTGAAAATAATATTCCTTGGAAACAGAGCTCCTAAATGAGCAGAAAAAACTATTCCCAAATCTGATGAACCAGATTTTAAGCCAAAATTAAGCAGAAAAAAACAGAAAAGGTCACTTCATACTGGGAAAGGGAAAAAATCAACAAGAAGATAGAATGATAATAAATATTTATGTTCTAAACATTCATGCACGTAAGTACCTAAAAAGCACTACTCAATGACTCATATACAGTCCAGCAAATAATACTGTGATTTCAACACATGTCTCCCATCCATAGCTAACAGCAATATAGACTCTTCAGACCTAAAAAATATTATAAATCAAATGGACCTAACAGGAATCTTTAGAATATGTCCTCTAAAAATAGCCAAATTCACTTTCTTCTCAGCTTCTCATGAAACTGTCTCCAAAAGAGACCATATTTCAGACCCCAATGCAAGCAATAGCAAATGCAATGCAAAAAAATAAAAAAATAAAAAATAAATTCCATGAATCTTATATCACAGTAAAAATGAAATTAGAAATTAACACTAAAAATAATAGAAACTATATAAAACATGGATATTGAACAATACAATTTTGAACAATGAAGGGGTTCTAAAAGAAATCAGGAGAGAAAAAAAGATTTAGAATAAAAAAGAATCGTGATGCAACACATCAGAAGCTCTGGAACACTATGAAGGCAGTTCTAAAAGGAAAGTTTATCTCTGAGTGCTTACATTAATAATTCAGTACCAGGCTCAGTGGTTCACACCTATAATCCCAGCAGCTCAGTAGAATGAGCAAGAGGATCCAAATAAAATATCTTCAACAGTCCATACCATTTCATCTAGTAACCCAGACAAAAATACAACAGAGGAAATGCTGGATAAAGAATTCAGAAAATTGATGGCTAAAATGATCAATGAACTAAAGGATGATCTAAGAAACAAACTAAGAGAGAAAATATGGGAAATGCAAAAATATTTGAATGAAGAGACAAATTAGACAAAGGGGAAATAAAAGGAAGGGGGTATAGGAATAGAAAAAAAATAGAATAAATCTAACATAATTTTCCTATGTACACTTATGAAAATACCTAAGTGAACCCCACCATTGTACCCATAAACAAGAATGGGGTCCTAATTAGAATAAGGTACATCCTATATTTGTATAATTTTATCAGAATGCAATTCTACTGTCATGTATAACTAAGGAGAACCAATAAAATCAAATTTAGAAAAGAGAATAAAACAGAATTTTCTTTAAAACCAATCAGAATATAAGGCATAATAAATAAAATGTTTCATTTGAGAGTGTCACCAACAGATTAGATTCATTTGACAGTGTCACCAACAGATTAGATTAAACAGAAAACTGAATTTCAGGCCTCAAAGACAAGGTACTGGAATCCTCAGTAAACAGCAAAGAAAAATAAAATATAAAAGACCCTGATCAGAAAACACAAGTACTCTTGAACAAAGTAAGAGACCACACTTAAGAATCACTGGGCTTAAAGAAGGCATGGAGATATAGATTAATGGCATTAAGAATCTTTTCAGTGAAACAACATCAGATAAATTTTCAAACCTTATGAATCAGATGGACATTCATATTCAGAAGGCATATAGAACTCCAATAGATAATATGACAAAAGAACTCTCCAAGACACACCATCATCAAAATTTCTACCTTAGGAATAAGAATAGCATATTAAAGGCTGAAAGAGAAAAAGTATTAGATCACACTTAGAGGCAAACCAGTAAGGCTCATGTAGTTCTTTTTTTTTTAACCTCTAAAACTGTCCATATCATTTTGGACTCTCAAAGCCAGGGTTTAGAATGAGATGATCCAAGCTCTGAAGGAAGCAATTACCAGTCAAGATTTCTATATCCAGAAAAGCGATCATTCAGATTCAAAGTAGAAATTAAAACTGTCCAAGATAAAGGTGAACAAAAAAATCACATCCATTATAATGGCACTACAGTAGTGTGCACAGAGAAAACCTAAAATGTAGAACCCTAGAGCCCTCAAATAGATGAAGCTCACAATAAGTGCATGTAAGAAATGAAAATTAAGACTGACTTAAACACATAAAACAAATCAAAGTGACAAAAAACATTAAACTTCTCTCCATAATAACTGAATATAACGTTTCTCAACTCTCCAATTTAAAGAATTAGATTGGTAGAATAGATTCAAAACCAAGATTGAACAATTGACTGTCTACAAGAAACTCAACTAATAGACAAAGACGTCCACTGGAAGTAAAAGGATAGAAAAAGATATTTCATGCAAATGGAGTCAAAAAAACAAGTGGAGGAAAGCTATTATCATGTCTAAAAAAGCAGATTTTCATGTCAAAATTAGTGAAAGGAGACAGGAATGTCAATACATACTGGTAAAGGGAACAATCCAAAAGGAAGTTATAACAATAGTAAATATTGGTGCCAAAATGTCAGTGCAACTAATTACATGAAACAAATACTTCTTAATATTCAGTCTCAGATAGACCCCAATTCAACAATACTCAACAATTTCAATATACCCCTGTCACCAACAGAGAAGCCATCTGCATACAAAATCAATATACTTCAAGTTGAGTGTCCCTGAGTTCAATCACCTGTACCCAAAAGAAATACCCCCTATCAATACAATCAAATTCAGATTATGTACCCATTGCAAAATATACTCTACCACAGTTGTCTTTATGTACTAACCATATATAGTGAGATAAAATAAGGACAATATTGTATGTATCTATTTCATTCTTTACCTTTCTACCACCACCACTATCAAATTCCAGAACATTTGTATCACTCCTAAAAGAAACTCCAGACCCATTAGTCATCACACTGTCATCTACTCTGATCCCCCAGAAACAACTAATCTAACTTTCATCTCTTTGAATTTGTATATTTTGAACAGTTCTTATAAATTAAATCACATAACATGTGTCTTTGTGTCACAGTATGTGAACAAAATAGGGACTCAATAAATATTTGCTGAACCAAAGGAAAAGCACTAAAAAAAGTAATTCATGGTCTAGGAAAAGATCACAAAATTTTAGAGGTTGGAGGAAATTTAAATATCATCTAGTCCAAATATCTAATTTTCCTCACCTCCAGGTGAGGAAATCTAGATCCATGAAAATCTTTGACTAACCCAGAGGCAGCCAGTCAGTCATTTAGTGACAGCAGTGAGACTTAAAAATACAAAATGTTTGATTCAAAATGTAGGAATTTTATAAGACTGACTCCCCAAAATAAAAGTTCCCTTTTGCTTTCACTTCACCTAATAGGATACAGTGACCATCATCTCCCTAGGTGTTGGGCTTGCTTACTTACTTGTGTCTAAATGTGGTTGGGTCTTTTTCTGCTGTTTTAGAATGAGCTTGCTTCAAGGAAAAGACACAAATCATTTTTTCAAAATAATCAGCCCCTTTCAATCTCTAATATTCTGTTGCTACTGTGCTTGTCCCTCTGAGTAGGTGTTTTGTAGAAATCAAAAGTACAATAAGAAAGGAGATTACTCTATATTTTCTTGATTTACATCTAAAATTACCTCTGCAATTACATAGGGGAAGATTGTCTTTTTAAAAATGGTGGAAAGGAGATGTGCATGGAAAATAATAAACCTTATCCTTAACTCAAGCTATACACAGAAATTTGCTCTTTAGGTTTATTCTACACCTATATTCAAAAGCTAAAACAATCAAACTTCTGAATGAAAACAGGATATTTTCCTGACATTGGGTTGGAATAGGAAAAGATTTCTATTTCACATATTAAACCAAAACAGAAAATGATAAATCAGAGCTAACTAAAATCTTGAACATCTATCTCATTATCAAAAAATATTATTAAGACTGTAAATACATCAACTATCAACTAATACAGAATCTGTATACAGAATATACAAAGAAACCTTACAAATCAATAAGTGAAAGATATTTCAATGTTAAAATAAGAACAAGACTTAAACAAGCATTTCACAAAAGACATTCTAATGACCAACATACATTCGAAGTGGTGTTCAGAACACTACCAGAAATGCATTTTAAAACCACAGACAGATGTTCAGTAAAATGGTTAATAAATTTAAATGGTAATTATCAACTGTTGCTGAAGATATGGAAAAACTAGAACTCTCACGCATATTATTTTTTAGTTCCTTATAAAATCATAACATACACCAACCCAACATTACAGCCACATACTCAAGAAAAATTATTTCACTGCCCATGAGTGACAAAGATGATGGCAGCGTTAGGGCCAGTGTGGGTGCAGAGAACATGAGAATTCCCTATACACTCCATACACTTCATACACTCTTAGGAACTTCTCCCTGAATCTAAATTTCTTCCAAAATTAAAAGTTTATTCTTAAAAATTAATCCTTGGCTTAGAAAGAAGTTTGACCACTGAAGCACCACATCAGAATCCATTTCCTAAGAATCCTCTGTTCATTTCCCCACAGGTTTGATTAGTTTAAGTGAGCTCACTTTTTTTCTCCACTTCAAATTTTTTATTTCAAATGAAAGTACACATCACTATCATGAATGGAAAGTCAGTTTCTCCTGCTGTGAACCAGTGGTAACCATAAGGTCAGGTGTACACAGCAGACAGATGCTACTGCATGTCAGCCAAACACATCTTCCCAGGGAAGACTCTGGCCCTGCTTCTGCTTTCTCTCTGTTCACAGGGAGGTGAGCAGTGGGACCAGGTGCTGAAGACCTACCAGCAGCATAGGCCAGGGACCTGTGGGCATCAGCTCTGGGCCTGTCAGGTTCACCAAGGAGCCTTCTCCCTTCTCCAGGCCCTTCTGCACCCATCATGGCTCTTGAGCATTTGAAACATGGCTACTATGACTGAGGACCTGAATTTCAATTTAACTTGAGTTTAAAGATCCTGTCTCCATTTTTTGTATTGCTGTAACAAAATACCTGAGTCTGGAGAACTTATAAAGTGAAGAGGTTTAGATGACCCATGATTCTGGAAGCTGTAGGGCTCAAGTAGCATGGTGTGAGCCAGCATGCTGGTGAGAGCCATCTGGCTACATCACCGCATGGTATAAAGGAACTGTCAAAGCCACAGATGAGTGAGAGGAAGCAAGAGTGGGGAGGAGCTGGGCCCACTCACATCAACCTGCTCTCCCAGACAGTAATCTGCTACCAAGACCCCACCATTAAGTCCAGCAAAGGTCATCATGACCTGGTCACCTCTACCCAGTCCCTCCTCACAGACCCCCAACTTTCAGTGCTGTGATATTGTGACCAAGATCCCAACCCACATGTTAGCCCTAACAGAGGTCAGGCCTGCTCCCTTCATGTCTCAGATAGTGGTGGGGAGCTGCCATCAGCACAGATGGAGCCCCTTCCTCCAGTTCATCACCCTGCTTCCAGAGTTTCACCCTGGAGAGATCATTGGAAGTGTGGAGGCCTTTGTACCTGCCAAGGTTGTGCTGCAGGACTGTTGACCACAGGGAAAGGCCAAGGCCAAGGCCATGAGGCACTCCCAGTGAGGCATGTTATTCCTGGTGGGGTGCCAGAGGGGTGCCAGAGGGCCTGGTGGCTCCACAGACCAGGCTGTTGAGAGAGGGACTTCTGCTGGTCTGAGGGAAGGCAGCAAGGACCGGTGGCAGGGGTGCGACCACCAGGCGAGTGCGCTGTGCACTCATGGCAGCAGCAGAGGGGCAAGAAGGGCGCCCCTGAGGAGGGACGTTGCATTAGCACCAGGAGGAGGAACACGTCTTCCAAAAAGGACAGTGGCTCGGGCGTGGGCGTGCCCCGGGTGCCGTGGTGCAGGCTCAGGACCCAGCAGGCCTTTGCATTCTCTTCGCCAGCCACGCAGCCCTGGTGTCCAGCACCAGTCCCTTCCAGAATTGAGTGGTCATTCAAGCGTCCAGGGCAGGACACTGTAGTTTCAGATTTTTGCTGATGGCTTGGAGTTTCCCTGTTAGCAAGTCAGCTCTGCTCTCAGCAGATCTTTGTCCTACTCCTAAAACTAACCTCACACAGCATGTTTGGGAAATTGATGGAGGACCACATGCCACCCTGAGACCCACCCAGCAGGCACAGCGCACGTCTTACCCATCCACCTGCCTCCCTTGGGAGCAGGGAATAGTGTCACCACCTCACAGATAGGAGACCTGAGAGAGGAGGTGACTTGCCGAGGTCTCGCTGAGGTCTCCCCACTGGTTAAGTGAGAACCTCGTTAAGTGGTCAGTTTCCAGCCTACTCAGGAGAAGAGGTCCCCTGTCTGTGGGCTACAGTGGGTCTCTGGCCCTTCCAAGTTGAGTTCAACTCTTGGGCTGCTGCGTCCTTTAGGGGACTTCACTGTGGAAAGTAGACACAGTATCATGGGCCCAGTCACTCAGCATGCACGCTGTCACACGCAAACCAAATGGGCTGAATGCTGACCTGACCCAGAAGCAGAGGCACAGAGGCCTCTGCAGGGAAAGAAGAGGGAAGGAGTCAGGAGTTGTAAAGGTGTGGACCAGGAGCCTGGGACAGTTGCACTCTGCTGCCTGAAATTGACATAAAGTCCCTGAATGGCCTTTTTCCACCCGAACCTGAGCCACCACCTTGACTTCTCAATATAACCAAACGGCAGCTTCAATCCAAAGAGTTTATATATCAAAGGACAAAAGCTTCAGTGAATTTGTTTTTTAATGTCCCCTAACCTCTGCATGGCGTAGGGTGTTCTCTGACATTTGCAGAGGACTGTGCCCTCTGTACAGCTTAGGGTGTTCTCTGCCATTCACAGAGGACTGAACATTGCTGCCGTCCCTTCCTCTCCAGCCTCCTGTGCCTACAGCCCATCCCCTCCATCTGGGGAACTGTGGAGAAGTGCTGATGCTGGTTCTCAGTTCTCAGTACTCCCTGGGGCTTCTTTGTGCCTTTCTGAACAAGTTGTGCTAATGTTGACTTCCCTGTGGAGAAACAGCCCAAGATTTTGGAAAACAGTAGGCTTGACAAAAATAGCCAGCAGCCCACAGTGGTGATGGGAGGGGCAGGCAGGGACAGGGGTATCCTGGGAAGCAACCTACCAAATGAGTGCACAGCAAGTCCCCCCCATAGCTGTTTCCTGGGGGTGAGGCCATCTTAGCTGCTCCATCTTGGAGTGGCCACATCTCCTTGGGGATGACCTCAGACCACCCCCAAGTCCTGGGGCCCCCATCAAGGGACAAGGCAACTTCCTGAAGGAATCATCCAAGTGTGGCCGGTTGGTTTTTGTGTTTTCAACCAATGTCCCCATGATTGCTGCGGCTTCTCTCCAACATCTCCAGGCGTACCTGCTGCGCTTGGAGCCAGTGGGCTGCAGAATGGCAGCACGTCACACTCGTGAGGAGTCGCTCATTTGTATCTCATTTTCGAGTTATTATCGAGCTGCTGCTTGTGAGAGTGTTTTGACAGCAGCTGTCAGCAAGGTGCAAGTGGCTGCCATCACCTCCAATTGGCTGAAGACCCCTGTGGCAGCCCGCGGAATAATGGCCAGGCCCAGCCCACCCTGCCCGGAGAGGCATGGGGCACACAGGATGGGGGAAGAGAAAAGAGGCTCCGGACTCCCAGCCCCCAGCCCTGAATTCCCAGACCCCCAGCGCTGGCAACATTGGTGTTTTTTCTGACTCCTGCTAGAGAAGACAACTGTAAAAGACCAGGATGGTGTCTTATGATTTATTTAATGTATTTTATTTGAGGTTCCGGGCAGCCAGGGAGGTGGGAGGAGAGAGGATCCATCCAAACAACCATTTAGGCTTGTCAGAGTCCATTTACTGAATTAGTGAGGTGACTGCTCACTGCTCCAGGCTGCGTGGCTGCAATCCCCCAGGCGGGAGTGGGACACTGGAGAAGGAGCTCAGATGTGGGAGCTCAGATGCTCTGATCAGTGGTGTAGACCCCGAGAGCCTGATGCCCTCATCAATGATGGCCCCTCCCTCTCTCCCTCCTCCCCCCTTCTCTCTCTCCTCCTCTGCCTAATTGAAGTGCAGCAGGATGCCTGTGTTCCCCTCCTTCCTTGAAGATCCATCTCTATCATAGTCTCTATCATAAGCCATTACCCATGCATTTTTCCAGAGGCTGTGCATCAGGGCAGGGGCCTGAGGAAGACTGGGAATCGCTGCCTTTCACCTAAGCACTTGAAATTCCTTGCTCATTTGGTTGGTTTCATTTTGTTTTGAAGAATGAAAAAACTCAGCAGCACCAGAGGCAGATGTTTGGTGACGGGGAAGCAGGCACACTCTGCCTTACATGGAGGACCCGTGGGGGTGCTCTCAAATGCACAACGCTGCTGAAGAATGTCATTGTTGTGCACATAGGAGAGAGGCTGTGTGTTGCTCTCCTTTCCACCCAGAAACTCCCAGAGCAGCTCAGCCTTGCACCATGGGTCTGACTTCCCCTCCTATGTTGGAGATTGGGCCTGGATCTTCCTTGCCTGTCAGTACAAGAGAGCTGAAGAGGGCAGTGGTCTCAGGATGCAGCAGTCAACCAGGGACCCTGGTCTTGTCAGGGCACACACAGTGGTGGTCTAGAGTCACATAGGGTTGTCAGGACATGGGGTGCTGCCTGCCTCTAGGGTGAATGTCCCTCAAAGTGCAGGACAGCTGAGGTTGATCCTCGGGTCCATGAGGAAGGAGTCTAGTCAGTGACAGGGGCAGCAGTGAGCTCAGAGGCTCCAGTGTCCTAAGCGAGGTGTGGATGGCATGGGCAGGAACCTCGGGGCATCTCACAGGGGAGGCTGCTGCCCAGTAAATCCAGTAGTGCTCCTGGTCATTGCTGTGATCAAAAATGGCCCCACAGATCCCCCAGGCAGTGTTACCCAGGAAGACCATCCACTGTTTATTTCTTTTTCCGGGATGACCCTGTGCCAAACACCTTGCTAAGTTTCCATGCATCCCTTTTGATGTTCAAGTGTCAGTTCCACCAGGTGGAAGTTTGCCTCCACTTAGAGGCAGGGCAGAGAAGAGGAGCTTACAGATGTGCTGCTCCTGTAGCTGAAGAAGGGGAGGTGGAGTTCTTGCTGGTTGTGGATCCCCAGGAACCTCAGTTTCCTTATGTGTCAAATGGGGCATTGATGCTGTGTGCCTGCTCCACCTGCATCCCTTGATAACCCTGTGCACATGAGGAACCTTTGAAAAGATGAGGCGTCAGCAGGAGGAAATCATGACAGTATCATACCTGGAAGAACTGAAACCCACATGCATGGTGAAAAGCTTGGCAGCCACCAGGATGCAGATGTGGCAGATCAAGGTTTAAAGCCTGACTGGGTTTGGGCTACAGTCTAGTGATGCACAGCAGAGGCATATATGCTTGAACTGACACAGTGCTGCTGCTTCAAGATGCTACTTGTCATGTTGTTGAGCAGCCTGGTTATATAATGTCATTTCAAACAAACTTTTTTAATTATTAAGGTTTTACAAAAGGCACCCGGTGTAATGGTAAAGGCCCGACCCTGAATCTCAGTGCAGTAGCCTTCTGTGTGCCCACCAGCCCACCAGCCTCCCTCGGAGCCTGGCTGCAGATCCAGATGGACTCAGGGACTTTTAAAACCTTGGGGTCCAGGTGCCACCCAGATCAGCTAAATTAGAGCCCTTGTTGTTGGCGTCCTTAGGCACTCTGCGCACAGCTGACCATGCATTCACTTTTGCAGCCAAGGGTGAGGCACTCCCCCTGTAGGGCAGGTGTGAGGAACCCACTTTGTAGGTAGAATGGTCTGTCTGTCCTGCTGAGCAGAACTGGAGACAGAGGTGGAAAAGTGGCTTGGGCTTACCCAGGCAGTCTTTATTTCAGGATGTGATGGAAGGTTCTGTCATTTTCTGTGTCATGAAAGTTATTCTTAGGATTCTCCCCAGCCATTTAAAACCATAAAGCCATTGTCACTGCCAGCTGTACCTAAGAAGGGTGGCCCGGCACCAGCCATGGTTGGGTCTGGGTGACGCTCCCTTCTCTTCGAATGTGAAATCAGGATTCTCTGAGGAAACAGGCTTTCTTCCCTGAACCCTGCATGTTCCATGCCAGTCACCTTTGTTCTTAGGGCTTTATGGCCTTGTGTGATACTCGTTCCTCTCCACTCTGATCATTAAGGACACCCCAGCCACCTGGCCTCCTGGCCACCAGTGCCCCTGAGTCACCTCCTCCCTGTGCCTGGAACCATCTTTTCCTGATACAGATACACTCCTGTACCCTCCTTCCCAGGCTTCATGGTCTCTTCCCATGTCCCCTCCACAGTGAGGCCACCATGTGAGATAGCACCGTCAGCCTCCCACTATGGGAAACTGCACACTGCACTGACCTCCTGCTGGCCCTGAAGAAGAGTCTGAGGGCCCGGCTCCTCCCCTGTGAGCCTCCCTTCAGAGGATGCTCCGTCTCCATTTCTGTTCCCTCCACCCCTAGACCAGAGCTTGGCACATAGTAGGCACACATGGTAGGCACCCAGGAAGCATTTGCTAAGTGGATGAGCAGACGCATCAACAAAGGAGCAGAGGAGAACACCAGAGTCCCTTGCCTTGGGAGTTGGTGTCAAAGCCACCCCATGGGCCCCTCCAGTGGCCCTGGGCCTCCATCAGAGGAGCGTGGCAGTTGTGTCTGGACTGAGATGAGGACAGATCTTTGGCAAAACAAGCAAACGTGCCAACGCCTGGGGAACTGCCCCTGTGAGGCCCTAGTGTTCTGCTCTGAGCTGTAGGTGTTGGGGACAGCAAGGTGTTGGGGACAGCGAGGCCTCAGTGTGGCTCTTCATGAAATGCTTTTTATTTTTAAAACCCCTGAAGGACTCTGTGCCTACCTGAATGTGCCCAGGTCTGTCCCAAGTTCAAATGGCAGAGCCAGGGGTGGGTGACAGAACATTTGGTGGTAAATATTTTTTAAAACCCCCAAAAAGAGAAAAGTTGCAAAGAAAACTAAGAAGCCATGAATGTGCCTGTCTTCCTGTTCTGGGTTTTCACACACACATGCTGGGTTCTTCTGAACCACGGAGCCAAGACCTGCTATGTGGGGGTAAAGTTGGTGCTTCTTCACCCCTAACTATTGAAGAATTGAAAAAAAAAAAAAAGACTTTTTTCAACCCACAGTTCCATTGTGAGAACCCAGCAGTTTCAATCCAGTATTATCATCTCACCTGCAGACCTTCCTCAGAATTTTGCCCATTATCCAGATAATGTCTTCTTTAGAAAACCAGAGGCAAATCCCACGAGGCATCTCCTCCTGTCTGTGCAGTGCCCTTGCGTTCTGGAAACCTCAGCTGGTATTTCTGTGGGCATCATGACCCTGATGCTCTCGAGAAGTGCTGGTCACTGTCTCATCCACAGTCTGGTCTGGTCCGGGTGGTGACTCTTGGGCCACACGCTGGCTTGCCAGCTGCTGATGGTGTCGACTTCCATCTTCCCAGGAGCTATGCAAGGTAGGTTTCTCCACTAAGTTGACATCCCTCATTTTGCAATTAGGGACCCTCTCAGAGGGCACTTTGAGACTCTGGAGACCTCCCTGCCTACCTGGGCCACTTTCTCAGTGTGAGCATCTGCTGGTGGTTCCTGCCCAAATCCCACATCACCAGGCTGGCTGCTGTGGGCAATGGTTGTTCCATGGTCCCCCTCACTGCAGAGCTGCTGCTCTGCTCCCAGGAGAGGCTGTTCTCCATGCTACACACCTGCAGCCTGGACACACGCACATGCACACACACACGCACACAGCATTATTTTCTTATTTCTCAGTGTGAACTCGGGTTATCTTATTCAGCGGGTATGAACCCTCATAGTGCATGTGTGTCATGACTGAACTCCTCCTGTCTGGCCTGTGGGGACTTCAAGGTTGAGCATGTCTCTGGTTGGGCACCCTGACACTCCATTTTAAAGCACTTCCTTGAGTTCATTCTTCCAGTCGGAAGAGACCTGCTGCCAGGGTGCTAGGTGATGGGGTCTCGGTGCCCACGTGGGCCCAGTGGTACCTGGTGGCCTTCATGTGGTAGAATGTGGTGCAACAGCCCTGGCCTCTCTCCCCTGAATGTCACTGGCACCTCTTATCAAGTCCTGACAACCAAAAGCATGCCAGGTGTTCTGGGGGCTGGAGAGGAGACAGGGGCAGAATCTCACTTATTGAGAACTGGACCCTCTTCGCAGACAACCCCAGGGGAGACAAATTCCTGTGTGCATGCATGTGGACCAGGTGCATATCTGTGGACAAACACAGGCAAACACACAGTGCCTGTGAAACTGTGAGCTGCTGATGCAAAACACCAGGCCACAGTTTCCACCTAGAGCGGTGATCTATCTGTCCTCTTCACCATCACAACCCAGAACTGTGCAGGCACCTAGTAGGTGTGCAATAAAAATGAGTGCTGTGGCTCGGATCTGATGTGTCCCCAAAGGTCCCTGTGTTAAGACCTGGTCCCCAGACCACGGCACGGCGAGGTGACAGGAAGTCTAAGAGGCAGGCCCTTGTGGGAGGTCTTAGGCTGTGGGGGGTGTGCCCTCCAAGGGGACTGTGGGACCCTGATCTCTCTGGTCTGCCTCCTGTGGGATACTGGCTCTGTCCACCTCGCATGTCTCCCAAAAGCAATGAGTCCGCCCAGTCCGCAGACCAGAGCCTCCACAACCTCACACGGAGTCAGCCTCCCTGCTGTGCAATGGCTTCCAGTGTCCATCATGGCAGTGGCCCCAGGCCTGCCTGTCCACCTGGCCATGCTCCATGGTTGCTCTGTGTTCTCTGCAAGCTCGTGTGGTGTCCGAGAGCTCATACCTACCTGGAGAACCTCCGCCGGGCTCGCTATGTCCCATGTCTTACTCCACCTCGTGTGGACTCGGGTTCTCCCCATGCAAGGGAGAGGAGGGAGAGCTCTGGAATAGCTGCTTTTGTGAACACTGGCCAGGTGTGCTCAGGACCCAGCTGGAACAGAGCCACCCAGAGTGGGTGACACACGGCTTCCCACATCTGACCTGTAGACAGCAGGATGGTGCCCTGGGAAGCGCAGAGACTCAGACCAGACAGCTCAACCCTGTCGGGCATGGCCCTGTCTCTTATGCACCTGGATGTGCTTTATCTCCTTGGGGGTGAAGTGGGAGCGCTGATGCCCGCCAGCCGCACTCAGCACCATCTTTGTGGTTGAGGACTTGAGGTCGGGATCAGGCAGGCTGTTTGGAGGGTGGCTCTGCCACACTCCTGATGTTGACCTTGGGCAAATTTGCGCCTGCCTTGTGTATCTGTTGGGAGAGCCAAGAGGTGTGGCTTTGCCCAGGTGAGCCCTGAACAGTGAGGTGGTGGCGTGGACCCCACAGACACGGGAACCAGTTTCTGAGGGAGCCTTGTGCTCCCTCTCCTGTGGCAGCTCAGCTGTTTAGGCCTGGCCGGCTGCCCATCCTCTGTGGCCCACTCTCCTGAGGGCACTGCCTGAGCTGAACAGCCACCCTGTTCTGCTTCCCACCAGTGCTGGCCACCCCATCTAGGCTCACTCGGTCCAGAACACCAGTGTCATTTAGTCACATCCTGCCACCGTGGGTTGCTTCAGCAGCCTCTGTGCCTCCTTGAGGTCTCTGGGTTTCTGTGCAGCATCTTCTTTAGTGAGGATGCCTTGCCTTTGGCATTTCTGACCCACAAAGTTCTTGCTCACACTTCTTCCCCCTCCCTCCCCTGCATTTTTTTTTTCCTTTTCCAAAAAAATATTTAGGCTTAATGTTTTTCAAGGACTTCATGTTCCACCTGACTCCCTGCCCAGTGACGAAGGGTGCTGCATTTGTACAGTGTGTGGCCCCCCGGGGTCTCAGGCAAGAGTGCGGTGGGTCTTGGACCCCCGTGTTGGGACCCTTAGTGTGGTCCCAGAGTGTCTCTGGGGAGGTGGGGGTGTCTGAGGTTCTGCTGGGAGCTGCATTTGACAGGAGGCACGTGCTTCTCCTGAGACTGTCAGAGGGTTGGGGGCCTGGCCAGAGTCCCCGGGGGCCCAGGTACCCCGACATGCTCCTGGCACCCACCCAGCATCAGCCCTCCCCTCCCCACTGCCTCCGTGGTTCCCAGCCCCAGTGCCTTCTCATCCCTGGGGTGCTGATCAGCCACTGCAGACCTTCGTCCTGAGACTCCTTCTAGATGCACCTGGAGCTCCTTTAGAAGGCGCCAGTTCTTTACCTCTGAGGAGGAAGAGTGCTGCCAGAACAGAGTTAGCAGGAATTGGGGTGTTCTGCTGTCTGCCCATCCTGCACCTCCGTGGAGTGACCAGGCACTTCGGGGTCAGTGACCTGCTCCAGGTCAGGGCCCCATGGCCAGGTTTCAGATGGAAGCTCTGAACATCAGGTGGGAGTAGAGAGCCGGGCGCGTCCTAGGGGTCCCTAGAGGAGGCTCATGGTGGCTGCTCCTGCCACCTGCCAGCTCTGTTCCCTGAGATGGGAGAGCGGGTTCCCCAGTGGATCTGGGATGTGGCTCCCAGAGGACAGAGGCCAACAAGAGTCTGTGCCAGGCCAGTGGGGGCCTGGAGGGTTCTGAGATGGACGCTCCAGGGGAGGGCCCAGCTGTTCGGAGTGACACAGGACATGCCAACCACATGCCTCCCAGCAGGTAGCATGGCCGCACATGGTGCCACACAGGACAGTGGGCCTCCCAAGGAACCCGCCCACCTCCATACACCCCCAGGAGCTGGCAGGGCAGAGCTGCAGTGCATGGTGGGGGACACGGGCTCTTCCCAGCCTGGAGAAGCCGCTGCCTCTCAACCAGGCTCCAGGGTTGTGGCCAGGGCTCCCTTCCCGCCCACAGCACCCTGAACCATTTGAGTGGTGGGCACAGCATTTTCCCTCTCATCCATCTTCCTCCACACAGGGCTGTGGTGGGGGGCACCAGCCACAGGCTCTCGCAGGCTGTCCCTTCAAGGAAAGGATCTGGTGGCCAGAGGAAAGCCAGGTTCCCAGTGGATGTCCCGGTTCCCAGTGGATGTCCCTGCAGCTTCTCTGATCCACCTGTTTCCCTCCCAGAGTTCGGGGAGGCAGGCTTTCCCACCTGGGGCTCGCTCTTCCCTGTCCCTGACTGGGGACTCCTGTGGTCACAGGAACATAATCATTTTTTTCTGGAGGTGGGGACATTAGGCCACACAACGCTCTTCCTCCCTTCCCATGACAGCGTTCATTTATTCCAAGGTAACAGAGCTCTGGGGCTGAAGCACCACGATGGCCGTATCATGGCAACTGTCCCAGCCTGGACTTCAGTCACTCTCCTTGCCGCCATGGCCCTGGGGAACCTTGCTTGAGAGAAGTCCCAATCGGACCAGGGATCTGAACAGGTGCCCTCGGGAGCCCTACCGCAACCACAGGCCCATCACGGTCCCTGGGTTCCAGCCTTGGGTGACGAGGCAGATGTGGTCGGGCAGTGGGCATTTGATGGGGGTGCACATGTGGACAGGCCAGCAGCCTGCTGGCATGCACAGACCCAGTGACACTTGAGGAGGGCAGAGGCTTTGGGAAGGTGTGAGGCAGAGTGGGCCACCTTCCTGCACTCCTGCATTTCACTCTCCTTCATTCATTTCTTGGACTCCTGAGCCCGTGGCAGGACCCCAGGGAATGGGTTGGTGGCCCTCCTGTCACAGAGCTGGCATATAATTGAGAACAGAAACATGGTCACAGGGTGCAGGCTCATCGCGGTGTCGCTGGGCCATGGCGGGTGGGGAGGGCGGCCCAGGACGCATCTTTGACCTGACTCCTGCAAAGGCCAGACAGCGGACTATGTTGGTGGCCATCCCTGGGTGAGCGTGGCTGCAGCTGCTGTGCCCTCCTGCTCCCCTGGACAAGGGGACTCGTGAGGATGGTCTCAGGTGGCAGGGTTCTCCCAACGAGGGTGCAGAGGAGCCGTCCACCTGTCGGGGCCTCAGCTGGAGAGTCAGATGCTTCGTTGGGTGGAATCCATACTGGCGTGGACAGGGCGAGCCTTGGAGACACACCCGGGCACCCAGAGGCCAGCAGCCACAGGGTCCCATGCAGCATCGGCCCTCCCTATGGGACTCTTGTTCTCCATCAGATGGCCATTCTTAGTCAGACCTCTTATAATTTATCTGGTAGACTTTGTCACTATCCTTGGGACCTGAGGGAGGGGCTGGGGGCAGCGGGATGGGTGTCAGAGCTGCCATCATCACAGAGGGGCTGCCAGGAACCCCAGAGTAGGAGGACACTGGGAGGAAGTACCCAGCCTCTCCGCTCAGCCTCCAGTCTTCCCTGTGGGTGTTGCTATTCGCCCTGACCAGGGACCAGGGTGCCTGGCAAATGCTGTCGTGTGTGCAGGGAGGATCGAGATCCACGCCAGAAAACTTAGGCCAGGCAGGGCTCCTGGTGGGCGTGCTGGGTGTGGCCTGGGGCCCCTGGCATCCTAAGGAAGAAGGGCAGGCAGTGGTTCTGGGGCTTGTGGTTCTCAGATCAGGCAGGACCCTGACCTCTTGCCATGCTCCCATAGGAGGAAGAAACAAACTAGCCCTCCGACCCTGGTGGAAGGGGCAGTGTTTAGGGCTTCTGTGGGCCTTTTCCTCTTTAAAAACACCATAAGATAGGTGGGTTTTCGCAGAATTGGTGACCTAGTGCCAAAGAAGCCAAGGCATGGAGCAAAGCTGAGCACCCTCTGACTGGGTTCTCCAGGACCAGAGCCTGAGGGGACACTTGGGCCCAGGCTGCTTCCTGGCAGGCAACTCCAGGGTGCACAGAGAGCAGGGCAGGGTTTGGTCCCACATGGTGTGTGCAGGCCACCACTGTGGGTGACATCTGAGGAATGCCCAGATGCCACACAGAAGGTCCCCAGCCTGTGCCCTGGTGCTCAGTCCAGGAGTGCCCCAAGGCCTGCCCTGCCCTGTCCTGCTCTGAACTGAGCGAGCTCTGGCAGGAGGGCAGAGCACTGGTAGGATGGAAGCTGACCTCTCAGGACACTGTGCCCAGGCCAGGGCCCAAGGTGGCCACAGGGTGGCACATGGTGCTGGCCCTCAATGCTGTACACAGGTACAAGCATGTCCTCACACAATGGGCGAGACACCTCCTGAGTCGTCCCTGCCCCCACACACCCCTTGGTGACTTTCAGGCACCTGGCTTTTGTTTTCTTTTCACTTGGTCACCCGAAGTTCTCTGGAGAGCAGTTTCCTGGAGGGCCTACCCTCGGGGTGTGTGTGTGAGAGCATAGCCAGGAGAAGACCCCTCATTCTGAGCCCTGCCCTGCCACTCACAGGCCAAGGTCAGGGCTCTGTCCCTCTCCCCTTCACTGTGGAGAAAAGCTGGATGGGGAGTGCTGTGGGCAGTGCCAGGCTAAATCCTGGCTGCGTGCTCATTAAGCCCTCAGGTAAACGGTGCCCTGGGAGGGCGAGGCCGAGAGGACTGAGAAGGCTGGCCATGGGCCTCCCTAAATGCTGCCTTTCCTCTGTGCCCCGTGAGCCCTCTGAGGAAAGAGAGCACACCACCAGGGGGCAAGGAGGCAGAGACGCCAAGTTTAAAGGGGACAGGCCAGGACGCAGTGCGTGGGCAGGCAGGGTGGGTGCTAGGGGTGGGCAGGCTGGAGGTGAGTTAGAGCCAGTGGACAGTTCCTGCAGGAGCCCAGAGTGAGCGCTGGGCTTGGTGGCCAGAAGCTCTGCCACCACAGCTCAAAGCAGCCACAGACAGACGAGGATCCGTTAAAGTTCATGTATCCAGAGTGTTCAGTGGGTCAGACGTGGCCAGTTTGCCGACTCTGGTCTGAAATAATCGGCTCTTCCTTCTCTCTCATCGTGTGGAATGGGAGTCGCCACCCAGCACTGATGGGCATGGACAGCACACAGCCAGGGTTCAGTGCCCCCCAGAGCCAGCACCATTTCCTCCCCACAGCTCTGCAAGTGGTGCCCTGGACCTGGCTGGCCTGGGGACAGTTGTGGCCCCACCCTGGTTGTCCTGCTGGCACTCTAACCCCCTGCTGCAGACCCGAGGTCCCAGGTCCACTTCCCTGCCCCATGACACAGATGGCCACCAGCCTGGGCAGAGGAGCCCCAGCTCTCAGCTGCCAAGACCATCCTGGCTGTGCCCCTCTTCCCCTGGCGCAGTTGAATGAAGTCCCGTGTCAGTTGCTCTGGCCCCCAACAAATGGCCCATCCTCCAAATCCATCTCAGCCTTTCCTGGCACACCAGCCATCCCGAGCTCTGTTTTTTTTATTGTTGTTTTTCTCCCAAGACTTTTAAAAATAACACTGATCCCTGCTGGGGTGGGCTGCCCTGCACATGCTGCTGTTGGCAGGCTCAGCGGCATGAATCACCGCTGCCCGCTGGCTGCCTCCCTAGTGCCCACTAGGGCCTCTGTGCCTTCCCTCCAGTGGCCCTTGATCGCTGGGTCAACAGTAGGACAGCGCTCTCTGGAAACTCAGGGGTCCAGGCCTCCCAGTTATGGAGATGCACCCCAGGCTGCACTGCATGGGACCGGAAAAGTGGCCACCTCCGTGCTGCCACCTCAGTCCTGTGTCTTGCCACCAAGATGCAGAGGCTGTGAGCCTTTCCTAGCCATGGGTAGAGCCAGGTGGCTATTGGGGACTCACGTGATGGGGTGGGGTCCTCAAAGTGGGGCTCCCAGAGCCCTGGGGTCTGGAGTACTCCTCCTAATGGCAGTTGTTGGAAGAAGCCTCAAGAAGTCTGAGCCCTTCAGAAATTGCCTCCACATCTGTCTTCGTCTCCACTGCCCTTGATGCTTCCCGGTGACTGGCAGCTCTGGCTCCACTGAGGAGTGAGTTCAAGGGCATGACGCAGTTACTCTCTCAGAGAGGTACAAAGTGGGAAGTCAGGGAACTTCACCAGCTGACAGACCGGACACAGCCCGACCTCAGAGGAGACCTCCTGTGATGTCCCCACGGGGTGACTCTGGGCCCCAAGGAGCCAGGCAGTGCACCCAGCGCCCCATGCAGGGCACAGGTACTAGGCAGGTGCCCCTCCCACATCCTACACCTGTGTCTGGTATTGAGGACCTGGGCCTGAGAGGGCCAGGAGCAGAAGCCAGGCAGAGACGAATGGCCATTGGGAACTCCACCTGTCCCTGCTGACAGATGTTCGTCACTCTGTACCTGCCATGTGCCAGGCGCCATTGACTCTGTTAGGGGTGCTGGCCATTTGGTAGACCAGAGGAGACAGACTGTAAATACATAGGACAGAACCCAGGGTGGAAGCGACTTGGGCAGTGCTGGGGAGGAACCTGAAGCGGGTGGCATAGGTGTGCATCCTATGTGTGGGCGCTGGGAGGCACCCTCCCTGCTGCCCAGTTCCCCTCACTCTGACAGCTGTGTGAGGCCTCCATGCGCAGGCCTTGTGGGCAGGCCTCCTGGCCAGGGCAAGGTGTGTGGCCCTGGCCCTGGGTGCACACAGCCCTGTAGTCACACTCTGTCTTGTCTCCCGCCCCTGAAGGACAGGTTCCCCCACAAGTGACATTGCCACCTTACGCCGTTAGGCTTCCGTCCCTGCGGAAAACAGCGAACTTTCAGTGGGGATGCCCCTGAAGCACACAGTGCCCATCCTGCTACTGAGGGACACAGTGCCCAGGCTGCAGCATAGGCGTGTGGGTGGGCATGTTGAGGTCTGTTCCTGTACAGTGTCCCTGGGCTGCAGGCTTCCCAGTCACCTCGATACTGGGGGTCTGGTTTAGTGGTCAGCAGCCTAAGGCTCATGGCCCACCACTTGTTTCTACACAAGGCCATGGCCGTTCATCACCCTGCCGCTGGCCACTGTCCTGCCACGTGGCAGAGTTGAGCAGTTGCAAAGCCAGCACTGGTGGCAGCCTCACCCTTGTGGAGGAGCATGTGTCCTGGTCTCAGGGCAGCGCCGGTCACCACGTCTTGGCGCTTTCCACTGCTTGTCACCATCGACCCCTCTACCTGCTCCACTGCTCCTGGAGCAGGAACTGGTGCCCAGGCTTGTGAAGTAGGAGTAAGCAGGCCTTCGCCTGGGCGGTCAGCTCCGGGCTTCCCTGCAGGCCTGTGTGGGTGCCCTTCCCTTCCTTACGGGCTCCTCCCGCCCAGGGGAGGCGGTGACCACACCCGTGCCAACTGGAGCGTGGGAGGTGGCAGTGCGACAGGCCTTGCCCCACGCCTGCTCTCCAGGTTTCTCTTCCAGCCCCCACTGTGGTACTGGTTCAAGTTCTAGAGGGTTCCTGAACCCACTAGTGGCTCCCAGAGCCACACGGCAGTCCCTGGAGGGACCCTGTCCTGGGTGCCCTCAAGACGCCTGCAGACTCGTCTGGGTGCTGGGGTGCATCACTTGGTGATGCTGCAGAGAGGGTCACGCCTCTGCAGGCACCTGCTCCTGTTGGGGCTCCCCAGGCTCCCCAGTGAACTTCAGGAAGTGAACATGGTGTCAGTGAGTGACCGGACTGCTTCTTGGTGCTCCCATGATAAATTTTCTGCTCTCAGGTGCCAGGACTCTGCCTGCCCACGTGTGTCCCTTGAGGTCTCTGCAATGCACACCTGTGACCCCAGTGACCCGGGAGGCTGAGGCAGGAGGATTGCAAGTTCAAAGCCAGCCTCAGCAATTTAGCGAGGTCCTAAGCAACTGAGTGAGACCCTGTCTTTAGATAAAACTCAAAAGGGCTGGGGGTGCAGATCAGTGGGGGAGCCCCTCTGGGTTCAACCTCAGTGCCAGGAAAAGAAAACCTGCAACACCCCATGTGCTCCCTGAGCACTCTCGGTCTTTGAGATGGCGCTTCTCTCCCTTCCCCTGTCCATCCTCTGGACTCCTCCACTTGCTGTCAGGAAGATGGATGTCCTTGGAAGATTCACACTCCTTGTTGGCGTTAGGACAGCCATGCCACGTTCAGAAGAACAGTGCAAGGCGACATGGAGCAGCTTGGCGTCCACAGTGAGGGGAGGTCCTCGTTCAGGTTCTGAGCATTGAAATGGGTCCCAAAGATGTGAGATGGACGGAATCTTTCCATGTGCATATTGCACAGAGTGGGAATGGGAACTCAGCAGAGCTCACCAGTCCCACCAGATGGGGTGGCCCTCCTGAGCCAGCCTCCTGAGCCAGCCTCCTGAGCCAGGCCTGAGGTGGTGGGGCATCCTCCTGCCGGAACCAACTGGAGACTGGGTGCAACCACCTGCTGTTGTGGGAGAGCTCACCCCATTTCCTCTGTCATCCCACATGTGGCTCCACGTTCCTGGGACCCCAGCTACATAGTGGCAACTCCAGGTATAGTCTAATTGGCGTCAGAGGTTTCTGGATTTGGGGTGATGTACAAGAGTCCCGGGGGCCAGAGGTTCAGCCTCCGTGGTCCTTCTAGGAACAGAAGAGACAGGAGACGGGCAGAGCAAGTTGGGGCACGGACGAGTCAGTCATAACAACGGCTGTGACCTCAGGACATTCATGGTTCCTGGAATTGTCCTGGTGAGGCCGGGCATGGTGGAGAGGAGAGCAAATGGCAAGGTGTGCCGCAGATGAATTCCTGAGCTGGTTTTTTCTCAACCTTTCTTTTGATTTTTGTTCCTCCTTCTCCCAAACATTGGCAGTGGACAACGACCCTGAAGGGTTCTGAGTCGGGTCTCAGGGTCCACCTCTGCCTGGCCATGCTCTCATGATGATTTCATCAGCCTGAATTATCCACTTTATTTTCTTGTAATGGGACCATCCCTATGTGCAGCAGTGGGCAGGGCATCTCTGTGGGTCTCATCTACTCGCTGTGTGGAGGCAGGACCCACCAGCATCTGCACCCCCAGCCAGAGGGGGTCTCCATCTGCCTCATGGAAAGGAAGGGAGTGGGAGCTGTTCCCAGGCCTGGCTCAGCACCAGATCAGGCCAGGGTGTGCCTTCTGGGGACAGTTTCTTCTCATTGTCTCGAAAACTAGTCGAACAAGCATGTGAGACGGAACTGTTCCTCTGTCACAGCCTGTAAATCGCCTTGTCAGACTGATCCCTTGAGCCTGGGTCCCCTGTCTACCTCGCTCCTTGCTGGGGCCTGAGGACCCACCGGGAGGGGTCTCCTGTGCCCAGGCTGCTCCTTCTCAGCTCTCACCAAGAGGACCTGGGAGGTGTCACTTGCTCAGCACTGGGGCATCTTCCTGGGGTCAAGGGCATTTGTAACAAGTGCCCACTAACGTGGCTCGTGACAGGTGCCAGGGACCAGAGGCCATGCTCAGTGAGATGACGATTCCCACTTCACAGGTGATTGAAAATGGGCCTCAGGAAGGTGGCAGCAAGTGCAGCCGCCTGCAGACTCTGGGGCTTTGGGGCTTCTGCAACTCACCTCCCTGTCAGAACCAGGCTCCCTGCAAAAGCTGCCCACTGTGAGGCACCTGGCAGGTTAGAGACAGGCCTGTCACCTCCGTGTGCCCTGCCTGCCTGCCACAGTGGCCATCTTACTTCCTCCTCCCTCCCCTGTCTCCCCAGCAGTGCCCTGAGAGGTGCTGATGGGTTTTCTTGTTTGGGTGGTGGGGCTGCAGCCAGAGGAGTTTGAGGAACGCTGTGTCTGCTTGATCCCCAGGTGAAACTCCATGCTGCTCATGGCCAAGGCCCTGATGGGTCTGCAGCAGGGATGCATGCCAAGTGGACAGCACCCAGGCTGCTGGGTCCCAGGGCAGTCCGTTGTCCCGCGTGCCTCAGATGTGCCAGAGGTAGGTGGTGGTGGCCTATTTAAAGGGCTTTTAATGCCAAGAGGTGTGGCCATTTTTTCTCACCTCTAGAGGGAACAGAGGAAGCCTGTGGCTGGCCCTGACACAGTCATCCCCCTCCTGCTCTGTATCCCTGGTGGCAGCAGACTTCCTCAGCAGGGCCATGAGTGCAGGTGAGGAGGAGGCACCCAGAGAGCCTCCCCAGGGGCTTCATCATTCAGCTGGCCTCTGGTTCTCCCAGCAGGTCCAGAGAGAGATCAGGACTCCTGTCCTGGGAGCGGGAGGCCTGGCTTGGTGCCTGCCTGGCGCCTGCCTACTGAGCATTAAACCGCCCGGAGCAGCGGGAAGACAGCTCAGCATCTCTTCAGGGCTCTCTCCCTTCTCTGCTTCCTTCCCCAGCCCACCTCTGCCCCCGGGACGGAGAGACACAGGGTGATTCGGGCCTTTTCATTTGTGCCCAGGGCCAGGGCGGCAGGGCGGACAGGGGTGCAGCTTGTGGAGGGGGTTGCTCGGGCACCTGGTGCAACCTGGCTTCGTGCACCAGATTTGAAATGGCCTGGCACCTCCCACCCCACAAGAAATTAGAAATGTGACAACAAACTCCAGTTGTCACAAACCCAGGAACTTCCACCAATCACGGGACCCCAATCACATGCCCTGCATGCAGAGGGGGTGGGGCAGGGTAATTGGCTCATCCAGGTGAGTGGTGAAATTGGAAGAGCGAGGTGTGAGCGTGGGGCGGGGAGACCTGATCAAGGGCCTGGTGGCCTCCTCATTCACAGCTTTGGATATTTGCTAATTTGTGGTTTCCAATATCCACACAGTGGGGAGTGGCTGGGGAGGAGGCCCCTGTCCTGCCGGGTCCTGTACCCGGGCCACCTGCCCAGACTGTCCCCTAGCCTTCACCCTGGGAGGCAGGTTCCTGCAGAACTTCCCTGGGAGGGCTTCTGACCAGGCATTGGAGCGACCTCTCGATGGTCTGGCTGTGTTTTGATCTTGCTTACCTCCTGGAGTTCACGGAGCTTTGTTGGTTTCTCCCCCAGCCTTTCATTCCCTCCTCTTAATTCTCTCCCCATATCTCTCTGCCATCATAAGCATTGGCCTGACATGATCCCACATGCTCTCGCCAGGGTTCGGGGTCACCCAGGACAGGACAGGAGCCCTCATGTCCTCGGGTACCAGGGCTGTGGATGTGGCTGTCAGTCATCTCTTGGGTCCTTGGTTTGCTCAACTGTAAGCCAAGAGCTGGCGTTGCTCTCATGCCCAGTTGCTGTCACCCTGAAGGTGGTGTGTCTCAGAGACCCAGCCCTGGCAGGTCCTCCTTGGTGGCAGCAATGATGGCGTGCTAAAGCCTCAGGACACTGGGCACTGAAGCCAGGTGCTTCTGAAAGTGTCTGCAGATGCCAGAAAGTTCCTTCTGGATCCAGCCCCATCCTCCAGCTCCACCATACCCCATTTCCCAGAGCGGCTCCCATACAGCTGCCAGGGCCTCCAGACACAGCTTTTCACTGGCTCTGCCCTCCCTGAGACCCCCACTCCCATCCCTGCTGAGTTCTCTGGTGGACCCAGAGCCCCTGCTGAGCTCTGCAGCATCCCCTCCACTGGCTACAGACGCCCAGCTCTGCCAGCCCCTCCTCCCAGCTCGTCCTCTTAATTATCTCCTCGCCTTTCTCCAGACCCTGGGCTGCTTACCATGCAGGAAGCATCCAGCTCCATGGTGCTGCAGAGGAGGAAGTACCTCAACAGGCCCCTCTCTCCCCCTGTCCTCTCTCCCTTCCCCTCTCCTACCCTTCCCCTCCTCCCTCTCTTGCTCCTACACACACATAGGCTGACTCTTTACAAATCAGGGCTAAGAAACCGGGCAGAGGTCAAGGCCATACAGGGCCAAGGCTGTGGGCCCTGTGGGCACAGTCAGATTTCCACAGGACTGGATGGAAGGCTCAGGCATCTCCTTCCTGCCCTGTGGTCTCTGGAACTGTGGGGCTATTCCCCTGCCTTCCCCAGGGCTGAAGTCAGCTCTGCATCCATGGGGGCCACTCGAGGCTTTCCTGACCCTGCTTACAGGGCCTCCTGCCTCATGTCAACCTGGCCAAGCCTCCAATAAAAAGACACCACACTCCTGCAAGTAGCTGTGCTGAAGGGCAGGCAGAGTCTCCAGGCTGGGTCTTCACTCGCTCCAGCTCTGCAACCCTGAGCTGGTCCCCAGCTGTACCCTGGGCATGGGCTGTTGACAGACATGTCTGCATGGACCCTGCGTCCCCTGCCTGGGAGGGCAGGCATAAGTCCCCAGTGGCAGTGTCCACTGGGGCTACCATCGCCTGTTTGTTGGGCTCTCCAGGTGTCCCCTCAGAGCTGGGGCACCATGCTGCTTACTGCAGATGCAGGGTGACAAGATCGCTGTAGTTTCCACGATGCAGAGCTGACTTCAGTTCCATGGAGAACAGGGAAATGGATGTCCACCCACCCCACAGTGTCCAGGGCCACAGCCAGCCAAGCCTTGGGGAGGTCAGGAAAGGCTGTTCTGGGCTAGTGGAGACCAGGGCTGTCGGAGGACCAGAGCCCTCTGTCCCCACCAGCAGACACTGGGCCTTGTAGCCACCACACACATCACCCCTGGGGCCCCAGCCCCTCTCTGAAGAAGTCGGAGCCACAGAATCATGTCTCTGAATGTGCCTACCAGGGAACTTGTCCACCAAGCCCCCAGCAGAGGCACAGGGACTTGGATAAGTGGTGAGAGGTGGCATGTCTTTCATGGGATGTGCTGGCCTTTAGGTGAGAGAATAAAGCATGTTTTGTGGGCTGGCCTCCTCTGCTCTCCAACCTCACCACCTTGTCCCATCTGCCTGGCCTCTGTCCCCAACCCTGGCCCCCCTCCAGTTGAACCAGGAGCCTCCTCACAGTGGGAAGAAGACTGATGGGCTAGCTCTGGCTCCTCCCGTCCCAGGCGGCTGGCCCAGCCGCCAGTGCCATTCCTATTCACCTGCGCAGAGGAGGTGCCAGGAGGGGCAGAGCCGCCCGGAACTCCAGGGAGACATGCAGATTCATTTTGAGGATTCATAATGCTGCATTTGCACACTGTCCTGCCTCCAGAAATTGGACTGGAACGTTCCTGGTCATGCTGGCAGGGCCGTGGGTTAATGCCTTGGATTTAGTTTATGTCATTTCTTGAGAGCTGATGGCCTTTGCCCATGTTTTTTCCCAGTTGGTCTTTGGCCCTGAAGCATCCAAGACCATCAAGGGTAGGTGGGCGCCCGGTAGGTCACGCATGTGTGGAGATTTTCAAATCAAGTAACACCTCTCTTCAGATGCTGGGTGCATTAAATATTTATTGGCAGCAATTTGTGCATATTTATTTGATAAATGGACCTTAGGATGGGGCTGAGGTGGGCAGCGAGATGACAAGGCCAGGGAGGCCCGAGGAAGCCTGGTCCTTTTGACCTGGCTGCTCTCAGAGCTTCGACTCATGGGGGAGTCAGTGACAATGTCCAGCCATGTTTGCCGGTGTGATCCCTGTGGAGGAGCGTGGCGTCCTCCAGAGTTCTGCTGGCATAGGCTAAGACAGCAGAGGAAGGCTCGGGGAGGGACACGGGGTACAGGGGATGGACTTGTGTCAATCCAGCCCAAGCCCCGCGGGCACCTCCCTGATCCTGCCTGATCAGGACGGGGTTCCCAGCTGGATATGGAGGCAGACTGGACCCCAGGTCCAGAATCTGGGGCCTCCCTGGCCTGACCAAACATGCACAAGTCTGGGCTCCCCCAGCAAATGGCTTCCCTGTCGAGAAGGGGAGGATGGGTGAAACAGAGCCAGCAGCATCTTGGAGTGGAACCGAAAATTCCCATCAGTATCCCCCTGACCGTTCCCTGCCTGGCCCACTTGCTACCCAGGACCAGGGAGAAGAGGGCGCAAACCCAGAGCATGCTGCCTGTGGGCCTGACCCACTGTGTCGTGCACACCTGGAGCACCTGTCTCCAAACCCGGAGATGCTGGCGGGGGACCTCCTGCCACCCCCGCCTCCTTTGAGGGCCCTGGTGCCCAGACCCCCGTTTGCCTTTTGTTTCCAACACCTTCTGGGAATTGAAGATGGTGCGCTTGCCAAAGAAGATGGCGGGGATGGGCACACACTGGCGCTTCGGGTTCGTGGACTTCCTCATGAAGCAGGATGCCAAGATAAGATGTGAACCCTCCCTGCCCAGCCTACCCTTCCAGACTCTGCATGAGAGGCTCACTGCCTCCTCAACGCAGCAGGGCGCCACCCCTGGCACTTTCCTCCTCTTCCCTGACCTGCTAATTCATACAGCAGCCTTGGAGGAACACCTCTGGGTGTTGTGTCTGCAGGACGGGATGGTGCTGGGTTTCCTAGGCCTCTGCCCACCAGAGAGAGAACTCTGTGGTCCAGGAGGACCTGGGCAGGCAGGGTGGGAAATGCTGTGCAGTAAAGATCTCAGAGAGGAGAGGGAAGGTCCAGGAGCAGCCCATGGGGACAGGGCTTCCCCGTCGCCTTTGTGCCCTGGTGGACCTGGCTTGTGCTGGTCATGCATGTGAGGCAGTCCAGGTGGCCCTCGGTGTGTGCGTGTGTGCTGCCCTTCCACCGGGCTCCTCCAGCTGGAACGTGCTTGCTGGGTTGCTTGGATTTTGGGGTGCTGAGTACGGAGCCCAGGGCCTTGCACCACTGAGCCAAATCCAGCCCTGAAGCCTCTGCTTGGAGCTGCGGCACAGCAAGTTGGCTTTGCTGTGGGTACCAGGTCATCGCCTGCCACCAGCAGGTGTCCCACTGTGTCCTTTGTCACTGCTCTCTCAGGCCCAAGCTCCAGCGGGCAGGGGACTGCCAGGCTCCCCTGTGGGCCTCCCCACTGTGAGCTCTGACCACTAGCAGCATTTCCCCTTCCTGGCAGCAGGTGGCCCCACCCTGCACCAGCAAGGAGTCCTTCAGAGGGCAGGTGCTTCTAGAAACTGCCCCTGGCATCCTGAGGGGTCCAGTGAGGGTCAGCTACTTGGAGTCCAAGGTACAGCCCCAGGTCACAACACAACCCCCACAGCCCTGGGACACCCCTGAGGGCCTCCTGCCCTTGCGCCAAGGTGCCTATGCTGTGGATGCATGGCCATGTTTGGACACCTGCTCCTCTCTCCTGGGCTGGCAGCCTTTCTGTGCCTCCCGTCAGGGCCCAAGGGACAGCCCCCTGTGGGCAGCATGCCCGTGGCAGCAAGGGAGGCAGCAGAGGTGGGCTTCTGGGTGGCAGCACCCACCCTGCCTGGGCACAGTAGGTGGCACGCTGGTCCGCCCCGGCACGTGGTGAGTGCTGCACATGACTCGGCTGTGCCCTGCTTGCTGCCACCGTGCCTGGTCCCCAGGCCGCCTTCCTTGGTCCACAGGTGTGCACACCTCCAGGGTTCTGGGCAGAGAAGGCCGAGGGTTTGGTGCCCTCCCCCAGTCCCCAGGTGCTGGACAGGGAGGGGCAGCTCCCTACAGGGACGCTGGAGTCAGTGCAGGCCCCTGTCCTGGGAAGCTCCTCTCGTGAAGGCCACGGCCAGCACTAGCGGTTAACACACAGACCACAAAACCAGCCTGCAGGTGGTGGCATCCCCACGCTGCATCCCCTGCTGTGGGAGCTCAGGTCCCCTGTGGGTGGTGGTCAGTTTCCTGGCAGAGTCACCTGAGGACGGGGTGCAGTGGTGTTCCAGGAACAGCCGGCCCTGGGCAGCCTCCTGTTGGCCGTGAGGGGGTCGTGGTGGGGGAGGGGCCAGCAGCAAGGTGCCCTCCTGCCACCCCAGAGTGGGGCCACCCTGCGACACAGCACTTGATTCTGGAGGGCAGGCCAGGTTTGTGTGTCCAGCCTGGACACTGCAAGCCCCAGGCCAAGTCATGGTGAGAACAGCCAGGGTCATCAGAAGAGAGGCCCGTGTGCAGGGAGGGCGTCCCCCACCCAGGGGCCACGCTGGGCACCCAGGCCAGGCCCCAGTGTCCCCAATCCCATGCAGCCCTCAGGGCCCCGTGTTGAGGGGGCAGCTCCTCCCAGCCGTCCCTTCCCTGCCTCCATTCCTGGCTCCCAGAAGAGCTGAGGACAGGAGGGCTCAGTCCAGCCTCAGGAGTGGTACACCCACCCTCCTTGGCCAGGCAGCTGACTCTGGCCTCGCAGGCCTGTGGTGGCTCCTCCCCCAGAACCAGGGCTCGGGTCCTTCACGGTCCTCACAGCCAGCAAGCAGGGCTTCCAGAAAGTCCCAGCCACAGCTCTTCAGAGCCTGCTCTGTCTGCCTCACTACCTCCTCGGGACCACCTCACTGTCTGTGCCCAGGCTCACACTTCACCCTGACCCAGGGGTCCATGCTCTGCAGTCCACTTGTCACACATCACTTGGACACTCTGGATTTCAGGTGGCTTGAGGATCTGGGCCTGAGCAGGAGCCTCCTGGCCCCTGCCTGGCTGCCCCGTGGAAGTTCTGAGGCGCGAGTCCTGCTTTAGCAACCCCACAGGCCTGGTGGACCCTGACCCAGGACCCTCCTGGGTCTTGCAAGGCCTTGGTGTCCTCTGCTTAGTGCCACCATGAGGAGCAGCACCTGCCCCTTCCTGTGCCAAGAGGCCTGTTCCAAGCCATCCTCAGGCAGGAGGAGGGGACCGAGAGCAGGGAATGGGGTAGGCTGGCAGGAGCCGCAGCCATCGCACACTCCGGCTGGTCGGGCACTGGTGGTCAGCGCTCCCCGAGCAGGTGCCCCAGGCGAAGCTGGGTGAGGTGTCCCCGCCACACCAGTCACCACGGTGGCCCTGAGCATGTGTTGCCTCTATTGCCCCTGAACAGGGGACCCTGAGTCCTCTGTCCCCTCTCCAGAGAGGCAGGTCTCACTTGGCATCCGCGGCCCTGCGGAAGCTGCAGGGGCTGAGCTCAGAGTAACCAGGCAACTGAGGACAGTAGAGGCACCACGAGTGCCACCTCAACACAGGACAGAGTCCCCGAATGAACACATCGTCCCCTCCAGCCTGCTGTGCCTGGGACCCCTGGGGCATCTGCAGAGGTGCTCCCTCTCCCTGATTCCTGCCCCAACTCCGCCAGCCACAGTGGAGCCTGTGAGCCCACGGGCAGCGCAGCCCGGCCTGCCACTGAGATGCCCTGTGCACTGAGGGCGGGTCCAGCCGTTGGCCCTCATCACAGGCGTGGTGACCAGAGCCCTGCTCACAGGAAGCCGGGCGGACAAGCTGGTGTCTTCTCCCAACCCAGGATGTTTTATGAGCTTTTGATGTCCCGACAGTAATCTTCAGTCCCTCAGACAGCACTAGGGTTACCTAGCCCTCCAGGCATGACAGCAGCGTTTTCTGAAGTGGGGTTCACAACTGCCCCTGGAAGCAGGGCTGGTGGGGTGCTGGGTGTCCTTGGGGCCCTCGGCCTGGCTCAAGTCCTCTGGGGGGGGCCTGGCCCAGGCCTTGAGCTCAGGCCCAGTGCGGGGGGCCACACAGGTGACTCACCCAGGGCCACCCCGTGGGTCACAGTGCTGTCAGTCACCATGTTTCCTCGCATCCAGACAGCGACAGTAGGTGGCCCTCTGTGGCATGGCGGGTCCTGCCTGTTGGTGCTGGCTGCCTCCTTGAGGAGAGGACCTGGGCCCCGCGGCCTGGCCCAGTGTTGGGGTGGCGTGTGGCCCAGCCACCGACAACCCACTTCTGCTCCAGCTCTGTCTGCACTCCCTTGAGCCTCGCCACTCTACCAGGGGGTCACAGAGAGGCAGAGGCTGTTCCCTGAGGCCACACAGCTGGTCTGTGCATAGCTTGGTGTGGGGGTGGGTGGAGGGTCTCGCAGGAAGGAGACCCCTCAGCTACTCACAGGTGCCGCCCTAGACTGGTGGCACTGCCTCTCCTCTACCGTGGGCCTCCCTCTGACCCCGCAGCCACACCCCCCATGCCACTGCCCAGCATTGGGAGCAGAGCAGGGACTGAATGGGCAGGTGAGGTGGATGGATGACGAAGTCCAAGAGTGGAACAGGCCAGCTGAGCGCTGTGGGGGAGGGACAGGAAGAGACCAGAAGTGGGGGACATGGGGAGAAGTGGAATTTAAGTGGGGAGGTCAGGGGAGCCTCACCACCGTGGCCCCTTGGTGGCTCCACGGATGGAGGAACAGCCAGGCAGGGCCTGAGTGGAGTGGCAGGGGGCCCAGGAGCTGAGGCAGTGTTGACAGGGTGACAGGCCTGCTCCAGGCCCTGGTGACCAACCAGCAGATTCAACTTCCCAGGGGAGGTGGCACCCACAGAGGTTTGGAGAAGGGAGTGGAGACCAGAGTCCACGGTGCCTGGACCAGGCCTGCAGGGAGCAGTGCTCAGGTTCAACCTGTTGGGAAGCTTCAGCCAGCATCCCAAAGGGAGGCTGGTCCCCTGCCAGGCTCAGGCTGAGAGAGAATAAAAAGTCCTGTGGAGCTAAAGGCAGTGGCTGTGGCTGACCCTGGAACCCCAGGCCAGCATGGCCCAGGAGGACAGGCCCCAGGAGACCCTCCACCCCTGTGGCCAGAGGTGTGGGTGGCATGCCCACAGCCCGGTGGCTGGCCTTCTGTTTACTGGTGCCTATTACCTGCCCACAAATTCAATTCCAAAGGCCATTGTGCACCTCGAGAGCTGGTGATCCCCAGGGGCCCTGACCTTGAGCGGCATGGGTTGGGGGAAGCCGCAAGCCCCACAATCCAGCCCTACGCTCCCATCCTGTGGGCAGCTCAGCAGCACCCTTGGACCAGGGGCTCATCTGCTTATCCTCCAGGGATCTCAGGAGCCCCACTGTGTGCCAGACCATGTGCTGAGGCTGAGGTCACAGAGCTGCAGGGGACAAAGGCTGTCACATGGTGCTGGGTGGTGGTGCTGGGCCTGGAGCCAGTAGGGGGTGGGGTGGGCAGGAGCTGGGCCAGGCCTCCAGGTGGCCCCCTCCACAGCCTGGACAAGCTCAGGCAGTGTCCAGGGGATGTGGGGTCTCTTCCTATGGGACTGGTGCCTGGGGCACATGTGCAGGGGGCTCCCAGGAGGGTGGGGTTCCCAGAGAGAATGTGATGGTGCTCCATCAGATCAGGGCCATGTCCATTAGTTGGGGGAAGTAAGCGGGGAGGCAGCTCAAGCAGGTCCCCCTGGACCAAGTGCTGAGCTGCCACCCTTGGGGCCTCAGCACCTGAAAGGCTGGAGAGGAGGAGCGGGAACCGTGTGAGGCTCTTGAGACCTGCTCTGTGCAAACAAAGTCTTTGTTTGAGTGGACTGTCCACCAATGAGCGGTTGGCACAGCAGGACTGACAAAGAGGCAGCCCAGCGCTCGGCCTCGCTGCCCTGTCTCCTGAACCCCTGCTCCTGCCACTGCAGGCAATAACATGGGCTTCAGCATGGCCTGAGGTCAAATCCACACTGCGCCCTTCTGGCCGACCTCAGACCCTGCCGCCTGGCTCACCCTCACCTGCACAGGCAGTGACAGCTGCTGTGGGTGGAAAGGAGTCAGGCATGGCACCAGGAGGGACGTGTGGGGGCCAGGCTGCCTGCCTCCATCCCTCCTGCCCTCTTCCCTCTGTCCTCACAGAGAACTCCTCTGCGCTCCTCAGAGCCCACCCCAGATGTCCCCTCCCGCCAGCCACTCCCCATCGCCCCTCCACGCCTCCCTGGGGCCCTGCACTGAGCTGTGACTGGGTGCCTGCTGCTCACTGCGCCATGGGAGTCTGTGGCCTCCAGCCCCAGGAATGGGTCCTGCTTGTCCCCTCAGCACAGGCTGGCCCTTGACCTGCAGGGAGGAGGAGGAGGCTCACACAGGGCCTCCTCTGCAGGGATGATGGATAGGAGACGTGGAGGCAGGGGGGCTCCGAGCTGTTCCCTGCCCTCATGCCGCCCTCTCCTCTGCCCTGCTCTCCTTCCCTCTCCCCTCCCCTGATGTCCTCTGTCCTCCCGTCCTGCCTCCCAGTCCTCTTCTCCTCCCCGTGCCCTCCCCTCATCCTCTCCCTTCTCGTCATCCTCCTCTCTGGCCATCTGGGCTCCAGAGCCCCCAAGGAAGAAGTGGTTTGTGGTGTTGTACAGGATCCTGGATCAGCTGCAGGACAGTGACCCTGACAGAGAGGAGCAGACCCTTCACCTGTGAGCTGGCACCAGAGGCACGTGGCTGGGGTCCTGGCTAGGGTGGGGCCACCACAGGTCCAGAGTGGAGGGGACAGAGCCCTCTGGCCATCTGCCCCCAGAGGGTCCCACTGGTTGCTGCACCCTGCCAGCCTGAAGCCACCCAGGGGCCCATCTGCTGAGAGGAGGGTCAGGTTTTCAGGGTACAGATGCTCGGGGACTTGCCCCAGGGGCACAGCCACCTGAAGCCGGGACCCTGACCCCACCCGGAGTAGGCAGTGCCAGGCAAGGCCTGTGCTCAGGAGCCAGGCTGTCCAGGCAGGACCCTGCCCACCAACTCAGGCTGGGAGGTCCTGGCCCAGGTTTCTGGCCTCCCTGAGGCTGCACCACCTCACCGCCTGGTACCTGCAGCAGCCCATGAAAGGGACAACCACGTGTCGAGCAGGTAGGAGCCTCTGCCCTTGCCTCCCCCAGGGCTGCTTTGCAAGGATCCCACCTGCATCTGTCCAGGGGACTCTGTGCACCCATCTTTGTCACATGGACCAGGAACCTGGGTCTACTTCAGGGACACCTCAGACCACTTATGAGAAGCATCAGACCCCAAGCCCAGCTGTCACCAGTGCCAGCCATGCTCCACTTACAAGGTGGGGGCCTCTGGAAATGCCACAGACCTCACCTGAGGACAACTCCCCAGGCAGGGTTGTGCCAGCACCAGCAGCAGGCAAGACACCACAGAGCTGAGAAGCCAGGCCTCGGCCTCGTCTGAGCCCCAGCAGCTGTCCCGGCCCCTTGACTGCAGAACTGGGTGCTCCAAGCCACGGTCGTCCTTCCGTCAGTGGGTGCTGACCTTGCTGGTTTGGTCAGTGGGCCGGGGAATAAACCTCAGGACACTTGGGTGCTGTCTGCTTCCTAACTGGGACTGTTAGGGGAGCCTGGCGGGAACCCAGGGACCTTTGGCATTCTGTGTCAGCCCCATCATACATTTTTGTGGGGACGAGGTTCCAGTCTTTGTCCTGTGTCCAGGGGCCTTGGGTCCCGAGCAGGGCTCTCCAATGTCCAACACTCGGCTTGCTTCCTGTGAGTCAGGCTCTGCTTGCTGCCAACTCATCCCTGGGCACAGTGGAGACAGACCCAGGAGGCTCGCTGCCCAGCACTGTTGCCCCTCACTGTGGAAGTGGGTGGAGTGGACAGCAAAACCATTGTGGAGGGTGAGGCCAGACAACTCCAGGCCCCTGTCCTGGGTAACAGCCTGAGGGCCACGCAGGACACAGGCCAGATCTGTCTGACCCGAGACCAGGAGCAGCAGAAAGGAGGTCCTGCTCCAAAACTGCCCAGGGTGTCCCTTCCTCGAACTGAACCGGCCCTGCCATGGGGCACGCTGCAAGCAGGGGCAGACTCGTGAACAAACAGGAGGTCACTTCTCCACAGAGGCCTCGGGGTGCCCAGCACCCAGCCATCAAGCCATCCCGTGAACTGGATCTGGCTGGTCCAGCTTAGACCCTTTCGGGGCCTCCCCTGTGCACTGAAAGTCAGGTCCCCTCCCCAGTGCAAGGCCTGACCCACCTGACCTCAGCCCCACCGTCCCTTCCCAGGACCTGTGCACGGTGCCTGCCCTCATCTTTCCTGTTTCCCCCAAGACTTGGCCTGAATGGCACTCCACTGATGAGCGCCTCTCCCAGCCTCAGTACCCGTCCCCTGTCCCCAAGCTCGAGGAGTTACAGCATTTAGTGCAGGGGACAGCTGGAGTTGGAACAAGGGTCTCCGTGACCCTGGGGCCTTGCCTTTGGAAACCAGTCTTTAAGAAGTTAGGGGCCACCAGGACCATTGTGATTTTTATGATCGTGCTGTGGTCATCCTGGAATGAAGTCACGTGGAGCTAAGTGATGAGGGAAGCCAGACTGGGTGTCCACCTGCCCAGAGGAGGGGCTTCGTCATTCCTCCTGTGGGGCTGTGGCTGGAGCCCTGCTTCGTCCAGCAGGTGCTGTGACTGGGGAGACTCGGCTACCTGGCAGGAGGTGGGCAGCCCTGGAGCACAGCCTGGGGGCCTGGCTGGACCTACTTTGGGGCCTGCACATTTTGACCCCGTAGTGCCTCCTGCAGGGCATTTATCATTGGGAGCCTGTGGCCTCCAGAGTGCCAGGAGGGAGCCAGGAAGAGAACTTGACCAGCTGGACCAGAGAGTGTGCCTGGGAGACAGAGGCAGCGCCCAGGCCAGAGGGAGGCAGAACACAGCTAGAGAGCTGGAGCAGCACTTGAGGGACAGGACAGGCTGCGTCCAGAGGCAGGGACCCCACCTGTTGACCCTCACACACACCCCCATGTGGACCTCAGGCCTGCCAGCTGACTGCATATCCCAGGTCCAGTGTAGCCAGTGGTGGGCACCAGCAGGCGTGGGGGACCAGAAGAGGAGCAAAGCCACCCTGTCCTGCGTGGCCTCCTGCTGAGGTCCAGTCCTGCCTCTGGTGCCACCACCCTGCCCAACTCCCTCCTGTTGTCACCCAGGGCCTCTGGCTCTCAGTCTCCTTTGTTGTAGTTCCCCTGCTGTGACAGGGTCAGCCTGCTGGGGAGGCCCAGGGGGAGGAGTCTGGCAGGACCTCAGGGGACAGGAGTGCAGCTGGGAAGGACAGCCACACCGGAGGACTGGGGAAGCTACTGGGCCTGGCAGGGAGGGGCCACGCAGTGGACAGGGTCCTGGCTTCTCCACACAGGGCCTGCAGCCTCCTGCAGGAGGGAGACAGTTGGAAAGGGCCTGAGGGAAGTGAGGGTTGAGGTGGTGGCAGCCCTACGTCAGAAGACCCCCATCCCAGTGTCCAGGTCGCTGCCTCTGCGCCATTTCTTTGTGTTTTCAGAGAGGCATAAGAATCCCAGGCTGGCCACGTCTGTTAAAGAACACGCAGGTCATGGGAGGACAGCAGGGTCTCATGCCTCCTGAATGCGAAGTGGGGGTCATTATTATGATTATTATTAAATTATCTTTCAAGGAGGAGCAGATGCCCAGGAAGTCAGATCTAGGCTGAGCCAGGCTGTGCCCGTGTGCAGAGCACAGGGCAGGGACAAGAGGCCCCAGGCAGAGCCTGCATCTGCAGGAAGGGTGGGCAGGCCAGGCTCTCCTTACCCACATGCCCAGTCCCAGGTGGGCCCACCCACATTTGGTGGGAAGAAGGTGAGTCTGCCCCAGGAGCAGGTGCCCTCCTGTTGTTGCACATCTCAGCCCTTAGGACTGAGTGTCACCGTGTGGCAGGGGACCGAGAGAATCATCTTTCTGCCTAACTAGGGGACACTGGGTCAGCACTGGCACCAGTCTGCAGATGCATGTGTGGAGGAGGGGCAGGCAGGAGGTGGAGTTCCAGCAACCTGGAGTCTTCGGCCTTCTTCCCGGGGACACAGGGACACGCAGGCTGGTTGGCGCCTCAAACAGAAGCCTGAGGGTCCTTGGCCAGCATCTCATCAATTCTCAGGAATGGGGCAGGTGGAGAGCAGCCCACTACCCTGTAGGTGGCAGGCAGGGACTGGCGGGCTGACCCTCCTCATCCTGCTCATCCTGCTTTCCATCACGGTCCCGGCCCAGGGGACCTCTGTGCTGTGCAGGGACCTGAGGTCGCCCCACCCACCTCACGTGGCTACCCTTGCTGGGTGGACATGGCTGCCTTCTGGCCCTGGGACTCCATGGGTTGGGCAGGAGTGTCTCTTGCTCCATGTGGCCCCACAGGCAGTGGGCCACTGCTGGGCTCCATAGTGACAAGGACAGAAGGGATTACCCAGGCCCAGCCTGCAGGCTTTGGCGAACAGCACTGAGCTCAGTCTCCACAACTGATTCGATTTGTTCTGCTGAGATTGAAATAGGAAATGGTTGCCAGCCAGATGGTCAAAGGACAGGAGAGAGGGAGGGGCGCCCACTGGAATTTAAATTTTAATGGAAATGTTTTAACCCTTTGGTGTGCCTTGCAGGAAAGGAGCGGGTCCCCTCCGGTGGGTGCAGGCTTCCATCCCCCTTGCTGGGCTCTGCCAAGAGCCTGTCCTTGTTCCCAGCAGCATTCAGGATGAAAGCCCAGGGCGGCCCTTGCTTCCCAGGACAGGGTCCCGGTCCCCATGCTGCCTCCTCGTGCCCGGGTGCATCACGGCCGGCGATTCTCCCAAGCTCTGTCCTGGGCAGGCCTGGCCCATAGATGCTCTGCTGACACCCACCCAGGACCCTTGCTGCCTCCCAGTTCTGTGATGTCACCTTTCCTGTCCTCTGAATACAGAGCAATGCCCTGTCCATGCAGGTCACGTTTCCCTTCCTGGTGGGCACTTAGCCAGCACTTGCTGAAGAACAAGGGCCACTTCCTCCTCACAGCAGCCAGGGGGCTAAGGCCAGGCGGTGGGATATGTGGACACAGATGGGTGACCTGCCCACCAGAACACTGCACAGAGGGAAGGGACTGGGACCAGGGCCCATGGGGGAGCAGGCAGGCTCCACCTGCAGGATCCCAAGAGACACAGTGCCTGCCAAGTAGGTGGCAGTGGACAAGACCACTGGACATAAGTCCAGACCTGGACAGAGGAAGAGGAGCAAGGGCACCAGCTGAAGGGTCTGCTGGGAAAGTGGAGCTGCAGCCAGCGCCCCAGGGCCCTGATCCAGAGATGCACTGGAGGAAGCAGGAGCAGCACCTGAGGCCGGCTCATGGGAACCAGGGGTCAGGTTTTAAATCCTTTGGGCTGGAGGTGACCAGGGGCTGTCAGATGGAGATCCCTGGGCAGGGGAAAGTCCCTGTGCAGGAGCATGGACCGAGGGCATGATGGGAGCTATCCCTTTGCTTTAATAACTAAGAGGCAGAGGGGTGTCTCGCTCATGTAGGCAGAGCTGGCACACAGCTCAGGAGTTTCTGGGTCATAATTTGGTTGGGTTTGGGCTTGGCCTTGGTTTGGTCTTGTCTTGTGATTTTGCAGAGCTTGGGGTGGAACCGGGGCCTCGTGTGTGCCAGACAAGCAGTCTGCCTCTGAGCTGCGCCCCAGGCCTGCCAGCCCTCGAAGTGACCATAAACCCTTTCAAAACAAAAATAATTTAGCTCATTTTCACATTTCCCACAAGTGCAGATCCATAACTAGCTCACCCAGTTTGTGGTTCTCCCAAACTCCAAGGAATGCCCATGAATCGATATGAGGAAAAATATTAAGAATATAGATATAATGAAGCACAGGGAACAAAGGAACATGACTGAAATCACAGGGCAGCAGACCATGGGTCAGACGAGCTGCTGTTTTTATAAATAAAGTTTATTGGCACACAACCATGTCCATTGGTTACTCATTGTCTGAGGGAGGTCGCTGTATGTGGCAGAATTGAGGGGTTCATCAGACCCACCTGGCCCTTTGCATCCAGCGCTGACCCTGGTCCCAACCAAGGCTCACCCGTCTTACAGATTGGAAAGTCAGTCCCAGCGAGGTCAAGTGGCTTTCCTGAGGTCACTGTGGCAGAACTCCCCTGCCCGCCCTTGCACCTCCTGCTGCCTGGTTTGTCCTGGGTCCTTTCTCCTGCTCACCCACACCAGCTGGGTCACATCCCACTTTCTGCAGCACGAACTTGACCTCCTTCACGACCTCTCTGTGACTTAGTGTCCTCCTTCTGATGCACAGGGGAGGTGCCAGCCATGCCTGAGCTCTACACAGCCTTGTCCCCGGCACCAAGGTTGTGCTCCACGGGCTGGCAGGCCCTTCTCATCCCTGACCCCTAGGAGGCTGGAGCAGTCCAGCATGAGCTCCAGGCCAAGGTCTTCTAGATCAGCCACAGGACAGAAGAGATGCAGCCTTGTTACAGCATCGCCAGAAGCCAGGCATCGTCCCTCCCATCCCTTAATGAGCTCCACTTCCCCTAATTGTAGCTCTCGTGAAAATGACCCACTGGGGCCGCAGCGCCCCGTCTCTGTGCTCATACCAACAGCAGACATCTTCTTTTGCAGATTTCTGGATGGCAGCTGCTCCTGCCTTCCCTGGGGACTGTTGGAAACCCTCCCTTCTCCTGGTCTTGGGATTCCAGGTGACGCTGGCATGGGCACTCAAAGCACCCTCAGGCTCAGTCCCTCAGTTAAGTCTTGGCAGGGTCACAGGGTGGGGCAGACACTCCCCTACAGGTGAGGAAACAGGCTCCAGGAAATGAGCCAGCCACCATGGCCAATGTCCCAGGAAAGTGCAGACAGGAAGTGGATCTCCAAAGAACAGCGGTTTGCTCTAAGATGGGGGGATGGCTGAGTGGTGGCCTTCAGGGAGACAGTGGTAGGTTAGGGTGTGTTCAGCTGTGGTGCCAGACACAAACGTCAGCAGGCGTGTGTAAGGCAGGGGATGTTCTCCCCCAGGGGACTGGCGGGTGGTGAGTGTCCCAGTATGACAGGGACTGTCACAGGACACCAAAGTTAATCCCCTTACACAACCCAGAGGACTGCCCAGGGCTGCCCCCCAGCCAGCGTGAGGGGAAGGGACATGAACTCATGCCCTTCAGGGACAAAGCATGGACATCCTCCTGTGGCTCCACCCACAGCCCTTTGGCTAGGACATGGACACACGTCCATGGCTGAGCCTAGCTGCAAGGGATGCTGGGAAATGGAGTCATCACCCTGGAGGCAGTAGGTCCCACCATCAGAGTTCCTGGCACTGCAGGGTCAGGATAGATCTGGCTGCTGCCTGGGGCATTTTCCAGATGAACCTGACCTTGATGCCCACCTCGTGAGCTGGCTTTAGAATTTAGCCACATAAGCATGTTGGGTCCAAAAGTCGAATGCAGTCAACCATTCTTAACCCTCTGAGCCCCTGAGCAGGAATGTCCAGGAGAAACCCCAAGGAGTGCGTGGAGCAAACAACAGAGATGCTTCTCTCACAGTTGAGAGGCCAGAAATATGAAGTTGGGTTGACCAGCAGGCCAAGGGACCCTCCCTGGCTCCTCCAGCTCATGGTGGCTTCATGTCTCCTTGCACCAGAAGCACAGGCTGGAAATCCCCCCTGCCTGGATTCTGCTCTCTGGGTTCCCATGAATCTGCACCTGCCTCCTCACGGGGATGAGACTGAAGCTCCAAGGGCCACTATCAAACCCCGGGGATGTGTTCTGAGGTCCATGGGAGGCAATTGAACCCCTTGTCCCTTAGACTTACTAATTGCTGTCCAATACCAGGCTGGCGAGGCCAGGCTAAAAGTCCAGCCCCATGGACTTCTCTCCAGAGCAGCCGTGACACTGTGGTCCAGACAGGGACAGGACCATGCACCAGGAAGGAGGGGCGAGGAAGATGAAAGAGAATGTTCTGGCTGAAGGGGAGACACAGTCACTGCAGTGGGCACAGCCAGGAGCCAGTGGGAGCCTGTGCCAGCCGGTAGCTGTGCCCACCTCAGCCCCTACTCTGTTGCCTACCCCTTCTGGGTCTTCGGGGGAGGAGAGCACCCAGGACACTGTGAGGTCCCCCTCTGAAGACCCACGCCATGGGCCAGGCCACACAGTCCTAGTTTCCTCAGCCTCCCCAGGTGGGGACATGGGCATGCGCTGCCTGGGGTTTCAGATGAATCCACTCCTGCATGTCAATCAGCGAGGGGACCCAGGTTGACTAATAAGCAAAGCTTTCACCCCAAACTGGGTCTGGGAATGGAGAGTGGCAGGGGCAGACAGTGGCCAGGTGTGGGCACAACGTGACCAGAAGAGGAAGACCTGAGAGCTGGAGGCCCCAGGGGGCCCATCTCACACCAGCCTCGGGAGCAGAGTCCCCATGGGCAGCAGGCTGGATCCCTGGCCACAGCACCACAGTCAAAGGGAAACCTTCAAATTCAGTTCCTGCCTCTGAGGGGGACAGAGGGCACGGGGCTTCCTGGGGGTGGAAAGAGGCAGCTGCCATCCCACCAGAGGCGGAGGGTGTGGCCTATTGGGAAACTTGGTGTCCAGTTGGCATGGACCATGGGGGAGCCCCGCAGGGCCTCCCATCCCAGCTGAGAACGGGGTTCTCCTGTATCCAAGCTCCTCCTGACCACAGCTGTGCAGCCCAGGACAGGTGGGCTGCTGCCCTAGGAGGGCCAGGACCCTGGGCACAATTATCCTCCTGACACCAGGACACTGGAAGTCTGAGCACTACTGTCTGACAGCCTGACCCCAGCGCTACTGCTGACCAGCCCTGCAACTCGGGAGAGTCTGGCTGTCCCCTGCCTCAGTTTCCTCTTACCTAAAATGGGGAGGGCCATCTTGTGGGACTCAGTGGGGGGCTGTGTGGCCCAGGTCAGATGCTATTACTCTCTGAACTGGGTTCCCATGGGCAGGGTGGACTCAGCAGGCCAGAATGAGGTGTATGACGCCCCCAACACACTGGGCCCTGGGTGAGTTCACTGCCCTCACCTCCCCCAACCCAATCTCACCTCCCCTTCTTTGCTGAGCAGGTGACATCATTGCCCACTACGGGTTAACCACAGTCATGCTCCACACTCTTCCAGTTGGGCTCCTCTGTTCTCATACTCACTTCCAGTGAGGCAGCAGAAACACAGAGCAGTTAGGATACTTGTCCAGAGCCACACAGCTTGTCCAGCTAAGGACGGAGTCAGGCTGGGGGCAGCACTGACCACCCTCACTCCGTAGCCCTCTGCCAGCAGTAGCAGCCTCTGCCTCCTTGCAAAAGCACCAGGGAGGCCCAGGTGCCGTGGGCAGTTGGTGGCCAGCAGCCCTCCCCTTTCCTGGGGGGAGCAGCACTTGGGAGTTTCACAGGCACTTATGAGGGATTTGCCGAGAAAACAATCAGCTGGGATCGCTGACCTGCCTGGTGCCGCGCTGTCTTGGGGACATAGTCCCAGAAGCAGCATGTGTCCTGCCTGACAGCAGGTGGGGTGGCCACACAGCCTGGCCATCAGGGGAGACAATGGCTCTGCTTTTGAAGGCCAGACCAGCTTGTACAGGATGTTGGTCACCCTGGAATGGGGACCTGGGACAGGGACTGCAGGACTGGCAAGGCATGGGTGGCTCTGCCGACAGGCTGCTGATCTATAACTCCAGGGGTGCTGCTTTCCCCCTGTTTTACCACTGAGGAAACAGGACGTCCCCAGGGTCACATGGCCCGGGAGGTGGGCCCGGCATCCCCTGACCTCAACCCTCAACCACAGTGCATCCTGTGGACCAGGGCCTGGCAGGAGGCCAGGCACCACCCATCCAGCACGCTAGACACGCCCACAGCCACACCAGCCCCTGCCTGGGAGCTCACAGCCTGGGGCAATGGGACACTCAAGTGACCACAGAGGGCAGAGAATGCTATACCTGCAGCTGTGGGCATAAGCGTGTGCCCACGTGTGTGGGAGGGGTCAGGAGGTGGGCCCACATGTTCTGTGGTCACCCTGAGCTACAGCCAGGGGGACTCAACCTGGAGCCCCTCCCCAGCAGCTCCAGCTTAGAGGTAGTGTAGACGCCCACAGCCTGATCACCCAGGGAGTTGACAGGGCATCCACCTTCATCCTGGACAAGCCTGTCCATCAGCTCCCTCAGCAAGGATATTGTGGGATGGTGGGATGACTCACTGTGCAGAGAGGCCTCTGGGGATGAGGCCCAGGCCACCACCGACAGATGGTCAGGAGTGGCCCCTGAGAAATGCCACAGCTATATTTGGACTCAGGCAAGTCCAGTGTCTGGGGCCCAGGTCAGGCTGGGGGGTCACTCAGGTGGCCCAGCCTGTTTCCCATCCTGCCATGGGGTGGCATCTCCTCACCCTGGGAGGACACTGGGCAGCCTGTGTTCCCTTCACAGGTAGGGATGGGATGGACCCAGTCCACCAGTACCACCAATGTGGGAGGCAGATAGTGGTGTTCTCCCTCATCCCAGACAGGGAGCGGGGAACAGAGAGGTGCTGCAATGTGCCCAAGATCACACAGCTCCACAGCCACAGGGTGGGGATCAGATCCTGAGAAGTTGCTCCAGAGCCCTCACCCTGGACCCCAGCATTGTGACACTGGAGTGGCATCACATGCCCATGAGTGCTTCCAGGGACCCTGGCAGGAGTCCCCGTCTTTCCCTCTGCTCTCTGAAGCACCTAGTCAGCTCCCACAGGCAGAAGCCAGGCTCCAGGTTCTGGAAAGTGTGAGCTGGCCAGAGGGGCCAGGTCAGATTAGTGAGGAAGGACTTGAGTCCGTGTCCCCTTTCCTGACCAAACATGAACACGGAAGGACATGCACAGGAGTGCCAGTCTTTGGGGGCTCCTCCCACCAAGTACCACCAAGTGCTGCAGGGAAGCCCAGGCCCTCCCACCTTAGCCTGGGCCTGCCCTGGCCCCTGCCTCTGAGCACCCCTTCCCACTGCCCATCTTCTGAAGAGTGGCCATGGTTGACTTGGTCAGTGAACATTGAAAGCCCCCAGGTGTGGGATGAGGCACATCCCTGTCCCCTCCCAGTCAGGAGGAGGACATCCAGCAAGCAAGGTCTATGTCAGGTTGGGCTGAGGTGCTGGAAGCTGGAGCAAGACCCAGGATGACCTTGCTGATGTGGTGACAGCAGGGCCATCCATGTCATTGTGTTCTGTGAGGGTAAGGCGGGAGCAATCTGCAAGGTGCCTGCACACAGTAAGTGCTCAATAAATGCATTCTCCAAGGTGGGGCTGTTGGCGCTATTCTTTGTTCTCAGCCCAGCGATGCTGGCGCTGGGTCAGCTGGCAAGCACCAGTCTAGACAGTGAAGGTGGCGGCTTTGAGGCCCCTGGGAGCCCTCCAGGCCCCTGCTGCTCGCTTCTGCTCATTTCTGTATCCCTCTCAAGGGGGCTGGTGGCCTCTGTGCCTGGGGAGGCACAGCCAGCCCTCCAGGGTGCCACACCCCTGGCCTCGGGTCCGAATGTTCGTTCCCCTCCACGTCCCTCATCAGGTGCCGCAGCAGCAGAGAAGGTTTGCTGGCGAGCTCGGGGCCCAGCCGGCCATCTGGGGAACCCTGGGCAGTTTCTCATTTTCCCCTTGAGTGGCTTCATGGCCCAGTTCAACCGGTCACAGAGGCGCCGAGAATGGAGGCCAGGCCCTGAGGAGGCGGGAGAGGGGACCGAGACCCCTCCCCACCCTGCCCCTACCAGGAAAAGCAGTAAACACCCAGGAAGAGCTGGGGCGGCAGGTGGCTGTGGCATGCTGGCCTGGCCCTGGCGGGGAAGCAGCGGGGAGCCATCTTCCAAACGGGAACATGCAGCCCACAGCCCACGGGGACTTTCATCTTGGAAAGTGAACTGCATGCACACCCTGCTCAGCTCTGTATCTTTTAAAGCAGAAATCTGTCCAGGGCTCGGTTCCTGAAAATGTGGGCACCTCGTCCTGCACTGGAGCTTCTTTGTCCCTCTGGGATACTCCCAGGTCCCTGTGGGAGTCTGGCTACCTTCCACTCGGGGTTGTGGGAGACCTGGAGTCTCCCTTGCCTGAATCCTCCTGGACAATGTCTGCCTGTAATGTGGGGTGGGGGGTTTTTGTGACCATTTTCCAGGTGTTAAAACTGAGGTTCAGAGAGGTCAGATTCGGGTTCTTGGCTGCGGTCCTGTCAGATCACAAAGATGATGCCCTTTCCGGAAGATTTTCTGATGGGCTGCAGCAGCTGTGACAGCATAGGTTGACCTCTGGGCTCTCCAGACCCTTTGCTGTCTGTCACTCAGCACCAGGGGCCAGGAGAGGTCCTGCCAGGCCAGACTGGCCCAACCTGCAGGGACCCTTGGATGCTGCCCTTCCCTCCCAGGGCCCCTGGGCCTGACGGGGGCCTTCCAGCCTGGGCTTCACCAAGCCCAGCCTCTCGGAACCTGGAGATGTCAAAGGGGCTGAGACTGCAGAACCTACCTTTCTCCCTCTGCCCCTGCTGGTGACAATCCTCAGAACCAGCACTACAGTCACTTCTGTACGTTTTGGTGCTGGGATTGAACCCAGGGCCTCGCACGTGCCCTACCACTGAGCCACACCCTCACCTGATTCTCAGGACAATCCTGCTGTCCACTCTGCTCCAGTCACTGGGGCCACCTGGCTGTCCCTCCCACACTGAGCTGGTAGTAGCCTCAGGAGTGGCCTTATTGGCCCCTCTGCTGAGGATCTCTGCCCCTTGGTTTCTCCCAGCCTCACTGGAGGCAGGGTCAACAGGTGCCACCCCTGCACCCTGGGCAAAGCAATGTCCCCGCTATCCCGGCTCCCTGGCCCCCATCTTCCTAGCATGCACCAGGGACCTCTGACGTGCTTTGTGCTTCTTTGCTCATTGTCCATTCCTCCCTCCCCAGCTGGAATGCTCCATGGGGGTGGGTGTGCTGGCCAAGGTGCAGACTCGGAGTGGACAGAGCCCACACTCCCACCCTGGGACCCCAGAGTCCCGTGAGGGGAGCCTTCTCACCCCACTTCAGAGAGGAAAGAGGAAGCCCTTGGGCCCCGTGCCCCAAGTGTCCATGACAGTGACCTCCAGGGCCGCTGGCATGACAACTGTTCTCCAAGAAGGAGGGATGGCTGGAGCTTGTCAGGATAAGAGGGAAAATGTCCAGGCAGAAGCTGGGTACTTGTCTGGGTTGCTGGTCAGGTCCCAGCGAGTGGCGAGCTTTGTTAGAATGTGTCCATGAGCACCTGCCTTCTCTCTGATGGCTGAGTGATCAGCACTCACAAATTACCCAGTCGAAAAAGTAGAGTCTTTGACCCCTGAGTAATATCGTGGGCAAGCCTGAGATTTGCGAGAGCATTTTGTCATCTAATTACTACAAATCCCCCGAAAATTCACTGACTGGTGAATTCTGAATGCGGGACAATTTCAATGTGATGCATGGCCCAGATGGTTCCTGTGTTCCTTACCTCTCTCCCTCTCTCCCTCTCTCCCTCTCTCTCTCTTCCTCTCTCCCTCTCTCCATCCCTTTGCACTTTTCTCTCTCTCTCTTTTTTGTAATCTCACAAACTTCGGAGTAAATTGTAGCAGAGCCAGGCAGAGCCGTGGCCAAGTCACTGCCATCCGTCTGACCCTTGCTGGGTCGTGTTCTTCGTGTTCCTACCCCAACCTGCACGATGTCCCCAACCAGCATCAAAAGCAAGGCAGCCACCTCCTGTAGGACCCACCTGGTGGGGGTCCCTGTCCCTGGGCAGGCAGGCTGGTGACTATCTGCAAGGCCAGAGACACCAGCAGCCTCTTGGGAGCAGCGAATGCCTGACTCCTTGGCACCCCAGGTCCTCGGAGGAGGGTGTTCCAGCCTCTGGTGCCCAGAAAAGAGATGACCCCATGACCCGTCCCCTCTGACCCCAAGGAGGACCCTGGTTTTCCCTGGCCACATGCCATGTAGATCTGGCAGCAGAATCACCTTGGTCTTCAACCCAAAGCGAGGCAGATGTCACAGGGTCTGCAATTCCCTACAGGCACAGATAGATCGCCAAGCACCAAGTGGGAAGGGGCCCGGGAGCCAAAAACGTGGGTCCCCCTCTCCTCACAGCCACCCAGGCCGCATGGGGTGGGACAGTTTCCCAGTCTTCATTCTTCACCCATTGTGTGTAACTGAATTCTTATTTATAAATACAAAATATATAAATATATACAGACATACGGCCTTTTAAACTGCGTGCCCGGAAACACTCTCCAGAGGGCCTTTCCTCCTGGACTGGAGGGACCACCGTGTTCCTGCGGATTACCTGGGAGAGGGAAGGCCCTGCCGCCCCACCTGCCCTCCATGCAGGGAACCGGGTCAGCATTTCAGCCCACCTCAGCTTACACGTGTCCTTGGCTGATGAAATATTCCGCTCAGCCCTTCTCCCCCTGGGACCCGCCGTCTTTCGGGACATGGGTTTGTATGACAGCGACTGTCATGGAGCGCGGGTGGGGATGGTGCTGCCTCCTTGCTCCCTTTATTCCCATTCCCTCTTTGGTTTTGATTCCAGCATGGCTGCAGAGCAAGGGCTCAGGCTTCCCTGGGATCTGGCCAAGTCCTGGTGGTCCCTGGAGGCCTTGAGAGGGAGGGTCCTACTGGGATCCTGGCCCGTGCTCCCTGGCAACACTCCTGGGGCCGACAGACCTGCACAGAGGCCCATTCCACCCTTTTGCAGAAAAGGCCCTGTCTGCACCCAGAGACCCCCCAGGGTTGGGGGTATGTGCATCCTCTGTCCTGGATGCTCAGAGGTGAGGCTGGACAGAACCTGGATGAGGGCCAACTTCTGAGGAGCAAGCCTGAGCCCAGTGCAGTGGCCAGTGTGTGTGATCCCAGTGGCTGGCTCAGGAGGTTGAGACAGGAGGAGTGAAAGTTTAAAACCAGCCTCAGTCATTCAATGAGGCCTGTGAAACTCAGCAAGTCCCTGTCTCTAAATAAAATATAAAGTGGGCCTGGGGTATGACTCCGGGGTTAAGCACCCTGGGTCAATCTTGGTACCCAAAACAAGGAGCGAACCTGGCTTCCGGGCTCTTGCAGCAGCAGGAGGAGAAGGCTGGGCCTTGTGTGTGGAGAGGAGACTGGCTCTGCTGTGTGGGGTGGACAGAAGTGTGGGGACTCTGTCTGGAGGTCCTGGAGGTCGCACACAACTCCCTGCTTCCTCCCCTCCACTCCTGCTTCCTGTGTCACTGAAGCACTTGAGTCTAGAATACACTAGAGGCAAAAATGGAGCAGAGGCAGGTGGGCAGGGGCCGGGCAGAGGGTGGTCCTCCAACCCCTCTATCACCCCATCCCAGAGCAATAGACCCTCCGCTGGGCCCCCAACAGGCAGCAGCCCAGCACCCACTCCATGTCCCTGGGACTGGGCGCAGGAGACCCAGAGTCACACTTGGAAGAGCTTCACATAGGGCGCGGGGTAGGTAAGACCACAGCCCATTCAGGGACCTCCTCGTGAGAGGCATAGAAGCTTCCGGAAGAACAGAGGAGGCGAGGTCCAGGCAAGAACACAGCAGCGTTTGGCAAGCACCGTGTCGAGCTGTGTGTGGGTTGCAAGCGTGGAAGGCTTCAGGGAAATGACCTGGGTGAGGGGCCACCCTCTGCCCAGCCTGAGCCTGCATGACCGGGTCCCTCTGTGCAGTGACCTGAGTCCACACAATCTTGCAGCAGCACCACACCATGGGACAGCATCTGCTAGTGCTCTGGGGCCAGGGCACACCCTTCCTCACTCGAGGTCACTCATTCTGATGTGGATGGAAAGTCTGGAACCCGTGACCAGGACAGGTCACCCTGACCCCATGGGGTCTCGTGGGGAATGGACTCCATACAGCAGGCAGGGAGCAGGGCCAGTGGGAGGGCCAAGCCTGAGCAGGTGGTCCTCCCAGGGGGGTGACAGAAGGTCAAGACTTGAGAACTAGAAAGGTCCCACCCACAGCTGTGGTGTACAGAGTGGGGACAAGGCACTCCAAGGTCCAGAGCGGGTTCTGTGGCCCTCGAGTTGGCAACTCGAGGCTTGCTGTCATGAGTGCCTGTAGAGGCGTTAGCTGCACAGAGGCAATGCTAAGGGCTTGCTGTCCCTTCCAACAGGAAATGAAACCAGGCCACAGCATCATGTGGGGTGGGGTGGACAGGGTGAGATAGCTGGTTGTTTCCAGCCCCTCAGCTGGGTTACCTTCCATTTGCTTTCCCATCCCCCTGCACCTGCCCCCAACCTAAGCAGAAATCTGCGAGGAGTCTTCCAGGAAAGTGTTTGTTCTTTTAATCAAAAAAGAGAAGGAAGCTGCAGGCCTTCTCCACTTCCCCTTTCTTTTTCCATTAACTTGGATGTGATGTCAGGAGCTTCAGCAGTCATTTTTCTACCTTGAAGGAAAGTTCAAGAGAATCATAAAGACATAGGAGTTGCTGAATCCATAGCAGCCACCTCCTTCCAGATCTTCATTATATAAGAACCACGAGCCCATTTGTTTAAGACATGTCGGCTTTTCTGTTACTTGCTCTCAAAAGCATTTCTTGAACTGCTATGTGGAATAAGGTTTGGGGGCTGAGAACAACTGAATATCAATATGGGTGACTCTGAATTCAAAACAGAAACCTTAAGATTCCAAGATGAAAGTGGTCCTTTGATGGTCAATTGAACCTACATGGACATATAAGCCATAAATGGCCTGAGATCCCATCTGTCCTAGAATTAAGGTCTGAAATGCATGCTGGGCAAAGCATTCCAGGGCCATGACTTGGGACTCTGGCTCCAAGAGTCCAGTGTCCAGGCAGCCTCCATCCTGCCTGTTGATCTAATGCCACTGGGCTTGTGGAAAGCCTTATGCCCACGCAGGGGCCACCCGAAACCCATCCACCACTGTGGCAGTGTCAAGGCTGAACCCAGCTGTCTGCCTGTGTCCGAGCCAGGAGGACCTGCCATCAATGAACATTTGCTGGGTGGACAGTGGTGTGCAATCCCGCTGCTGATGAATGACAAGGCGGTGGCCCCAGGAAGCAGCTAGAACCTCCTGGCTGCTTGTCTCCTCTGCTGCTGCTCATCCAGGTCATTCTGCCCTTGGAAGATTCCAGATGTGGTGTGAGTGCTCAAGATCAAATCCGAGTCAGCAGTAGAAGCTGTGAGAGGCATGGAGACCCCAGGCATGGACTCAGCTGGCTTCCTGTCTGGCCTGGAGCAGCCTGGGCCCCAGCCCTGAGGGATCCACCTCCCCTCCTAAGGCAAAGGGAGAGCTGGCGTCCACATGTTCACCCCTGAGAACTGGATTTGGGGTGTAAGGGAGAGAAGCAAGGGAAGTATCTCTTGAGTAGGAACTTGGGCACGAAGGATCCCCAACGGGATGTCCCCTGCATTGCTGCCAGCAGCTTCAAGGCTGGGAACAACCCCACCATCCCCAGAGACTGGAAAAACAGACGGAGCAATTGCCAGACTCCTGACACTGCTCGGCCACGGAGGGAAGCCCCTGCCAACCACGAGGCAGGGACAGACACGCCACAGGTACCCACAGAGATAAAGAGCCAGGACTAAAATCAGAGTGCCCCTCCCAGGGGAGTCTGAGGGGAGAGGTGGTCAGCTGGGGGTGGAGCGCTCCCTGGTGGTGAGTGACTGGCTCCAGGGTGCTCCTGGGTAGGAATTCATCCCAATGTGCACCCTAGCCAAGTGCTACCTCTGCCTAAAACCGGATGGACATGATGCATGCTTGGGGGCGAATCCGCTTTTGAAACCTGTCATCATTCCTCCTGAGCCTGGCCACTCCTGAGGTCCCCCAGGAAGTACTTAAAACAGCCCTGGCCGGACCCCACCCCCAAGAGGCTCTGGAAGCCCCGCCTGGGACGTGGACTTCTGAGGGCAACCAGAGCTGGGGCTGCTGTTCCAATGAGCAAGCCACGGCTCTCTGTGGGCCACAGCCGAGGCCTGGCCTTGACCTCCCCCAACACCAGGCCTTCACTCTTCTTAGTTCAGGGAGACAAGACTACAGAATTGGTTCAGTGTTGGGATCGTCTCTGGCGCTAAGAAATGTCAATAAAAAAGTTGGCGTAGACCTCGTTCAGGGAAGAAAGGCTTTCTGGAGAAGCTGGACCTCGAGCTTAAACCAGTAGAGAGGGGAAGAATAAGCAATCTGGCAAGGAAGGGCATGAATGGAGGCTCAGATGCAATCAGCTCAGGGGTGTGAAGGGTGCTAGCAATCTCTCAGGGCCCAGCCCGGCTCAGCCAGGACCCCCTCCTGTACCGTCCACTGCCTCCTCCCCACCTCCACAACCTCTTTATGTCACTCAGCTGACCAGTTGCCCCTCTGCATGTCTGCCTCTCTTTTGGTCCGACTGGCCTCTCCATTTTTTCTCTGTAATCAGCCCCACTAATGGGCACCCCTCAAGCCAAAGGTCCACTCACAGGATTTGCTGGGGCCGGCGAGTGGCTGGGAGCTTCCTGGGAGGATGGCGGGAGAGGGCACCCACTGGCGGCCACACTCAGCCTCGCCCCCGGGACGCAGCAATTCGCTGACCCAGCCTTGCGCACCCTCCTCAGCCAGGGCTGGCCCTGCAGGCAGTTACAGGTGCACAGCTTTAGCAGGGGCGCCCTGCATTTCGATTACTTTAGAGAACCCTTGGCCAGCCCGTCCCTGTCCTAGTGACCAGCCCCATGCAAGACTCCCCTGAGTTCCACAAGGCAAAATTTTTCATATTTTTCCATGTCCCCTGCTAATCTTATGACCCTGAGGGGTGGACATGCCTCAGCTACTGCCAAGCAGCTGACCCATCCCTTTTCCCTGCCCAGTGGCTGTGCTGACCTCGTCCCACAAGCAAACCTGCCATGCTCTGGGTCGGGCTGGATGCTCCCAGCCCCCACAATCCCACCAAGGAGTCACAGCCCAGCCAGTCGCTGACTTTCAGGACCCTTGAGGGTCTTAAAATACTGAGGGTCTTACAGGATTTTCACCTATGTGGGTCTTACCTGCCAGTACGTGCTGTTTTAGAAATTAAAACAGATGTTGGAGAATATTACATTTATCTTAAAGCAACAATTAAAAAACTCATAACATAATGACATATTTTATGGAAAGCTAATAACATTTTTCCTAAAATAAAAAAATCAAAATTCAATGAGAAGGAGGGTGTTACTTTACGTTTCTGCACGTCACCATAATATCTGGCTTAGTAGAAAACACCTTGTTCTCAGATGCACTTCTGCATGCCGTTGGATGCAGTCTGTCGCTCTGGTTGAGGGAAATCTGGAAATGCAATAATCACAGGACGGGGCAGGGGAGGACCCTGCGGGTCCCCAAAAGGATCTGAGGAGTCCAGGTGTCTGGGGATCTGGGTCTCTGAGAGAAGCATAGAATGGAGACCTCACCTGTTCTTGTTAACGACTGCTCTGGTTGGCAGGAAAGCCAGCGTCCACCTGGGAAGAGAGTCATCCTCAGACACAGGGGTGTGCATGGACATCACCCCTGGGCTCACCAACCCTGCAAAGCTCGCCTGTCCCAGACATCCAGGACTGCATCTAGCAAGAGCTGATCCCATGGATGCAAAGTCACACTGGAGCTAATTAATAAGGAGAGCAGCAGCCACGATTTGGGGGCAGACTGGGGGGAGGCTTTATGCTGAGGGAGACTCTAGAGTCCGCTTCACACCATTATCTAGGACCCTCCTCCAAGGAGTCCACCATGCTGTCATCATCTCTATTTTAGAGATGGTGAAACTGGGACCCAGAGAGGCAGAGTCACTGTTTACTAATTCATATAATTTTCCCTATTGCCTGTAATATATTGACTGTGCCCATTTTACAGAAGAGGAAATCCCAGCAACTCCAGAGGCTGAGGCAGGAGGATCTGGAGTTCAAGGACAGCCTCAGCCACTTAGCGAGGCCCTGAGCAACTTAGCAAGACCCTGTCTCAAAATTTAGGGAGAGAGAGGTTAATGAACATGCCTAAGGCCATACCATACATGCTGTACTGGGTGAGGATCAAAAAGCTGTCTGTGCACACTTTTTAAATCATGGTATCTGCATGGAAAAGTCTGGAAAAATGGATACCAAATGCCATTAGCAGTGGTTACTTGCTGAGTCTAGAAGACAACTGGATCTGGCCTTGGTGACCCATTTCTTGTAAGGTTTGAAATTTTAAATCAGAAAAGAAAATAGATTAAAAAAAAAAAACAATCTTTGCTTGCCAACCTGTGGAACAGGTCCTGGGCAAGTATGTGTGAAGTGGGAGGGAAAAGAAACTTCCAGAAAGCCACAGGCGGGGTGGAAGAGCAAGTACTCCCTGGGCACAGCAGGCTGGAGAGCCAGGTGGTGCTGGGGTGGCAGGTAACTGCCTCTGTCCTGGGATCCTCCAGGTGACCACTGACAGGTGGGGGCCTTTGGAGCACCCCCCCAAAATGCCCTGTAGGTGCCTCAAGCCCTGGAGCCGCTGGGGTCCCGGCTCGGCCCTCCTGACACTACCCATCGAGTGTGAACACCCCGCCCCAGCCCCCTGAGTTCACAGGACGGGAGTCTCATTTTCACCCAGGAAACAGCCTGTCTGTCGGTGGCTGGGTGTCTCCTTCAAGTTTTTTTCCTGAATGATAATTCTCCCCCAACTTTTTTTTTTTGGTAGCTAAAAATCACCCAGGCTTGTCCGAATGAGAAGGCAGAAAATTATGCGGTGAAAGGCAAGGGAAGATAATTTCCCCGAATTGCGACATTCTCACTTCTCATCCATCAGCAGGAGAAGTGGAAAGGTGACGTGAGGTGGGGGTTGGGGGAGAGCGGGCCCAGATCCATCACTGTCCCCTGCCTCCCTGGGGGGCTGAGGGGGCAGAGGAGGCCTGGGCCTTGCGGCAGGGGACTCGTCCACTCCCCACTCGGGGACCTCAGATTCCCCACCCAGAGTTCCCTCCTCCTGGGCCACCTGCACCCCCCAACACCCTGGCCCAGGAAAGAACAGACAGGAACAGGCTGCAGAGTTGGGCCAGGGCAGTGGGAGCAGAAGCAGCCTTGGCAGTTACCAAAGCAGAAGAGGCCTATGGACCTGAGACCAGAGCAAGCCTGGGTCCAGACCCCTGTGCCATGCCCAGTGGGGCAGGGGCAGCTCACAGCCCCATCCAGGCCTCTGAGGTGCTGTCACCTCATCAGGCTGCTGTGAAGATTAGAGGTTCCTCGGGTGACCTGCCCAGGAGGGGACCCCAGGTGCTTCATGCTTTTTCCACTCAGGGCTCCATGTCAACACTTTGGGTTTTGCAGTCAGGTGGTCTTCGAGGCAGCCCCCCATTGTGGCAGAGTTGAGTAAACCAATGGTGTTGCCTGTGCCCACAACACTGATTTACAAAGATGAGCAGTGGGGGGGACTTAGCCACAGTGTGTGGACCCCTGGTCTAACAGAGCCACAGCATGAGCAAGTCACCCAGATCCACACTCCGGGAGGCCAGCCTCACCCCTCTGGGTGCTTCAGCATTGAACCTGGGGACAGAGAAGTTCTAGAAGCTGACCAGGTCCCCACTGGAACTGGTTCTTCATGACCCGTCCTTTCAAGCACACATCTGCAGGACCCACCTCCTGGCTGGGCTCTATGAACTCCCCAGAACTCTGTTCCTTGATGTTATTCCTAGCAGGGCTGCTTTTAGTGTTGTCCCAGCTAGCCAGTTTGGAGTTCAAGATTTGGCTCAAACACTGAGTTGAGATTTTCAAAGAACTACCCAAGAACTACCTAAAGCAAAATGGCAAATATATATAGCACACGTTCCATGAGTCCCATTCCAGTACTGAGGCAGACATTACTAATCAATCAAGACAATCTTCCCTGCTCGAGGCAGCCATTAAATCAAACTGAGTTGCTTTGGGTATAAAAGCTAATTGCCATTCAGGCTGAATAGAAGAGAGAGAATTATCACTTCAATGCTAGTTTCATTCTGGACCTCATAAATCCTGAGGTCTGAGATAAAAGTGTAAAATCCTGTCACAGTGCCAGGAATTTGCTAAGAGCTCCATACATGGGTTCTCTGGCAGTTACTGGCTCCAACTTAGGTTTTTAATGGCCTTTTTTGGAAGATTTGAGCTCAGACATAACAGGTTGGGTCTTGAAAATCCAGAGAGCAGCTTTGGAGGTACAGGTGGTTACTAGGATCTTCAAAATTCAGCTCTCCTATTTGTTCAAGGAAGAGCGGGAAGTACAGTGGGCATCTTCTCAGGGCGGGATGTGAAATGCAATCTTCTCTTGGGCTGTGTGTTCATCCGCCCATTGATTCATGCATTCAGCAAGTGTTTAGTGAGCACCTACCATGTGCCCAGTAAGAGGACTGGGAAGACCCAGAAGCAGGTGACTGTTGAGGTCTTCTAAGGGAATAAAGGCAAGGGGAAAATGTGCCTAAGCAGGGAGGGGGCGAGTGGGAAGAGAGAGCCAGGCGCAGGTGGATTTCACAGGCAGGCCAGGGAAGCTGTATCAGTCAGCGATGCTCTCCTGGTGCCCACAGGGGCTGGCTAAGAAGCTTCAGGCTCGGGTGGACTTTGGCTGCTGCCCATCCAGGCACCACATTCCAGAACCAAAGCCTTCAGGTACCCCATTCCCTCCTCCCACCCCCACTGCAGTACAAGGGCAGAGGTTTTGGACCAGTTCCACTGGAGTCAGATTCTGTATCAGCTGTTTGCTGTGTGACTTCAGGCTTGTGACTTATCCCCTCTGAGCCTCTGCTTCTATGGCTATTCATACACCTACCATAGGGATAACTGTCTGTTCCCGACCCCCATCCCTGAAGGCCTTGGAAGCAAGGCTGGGTCTTAGACATGGACCACGCTGGGGACCCCAGGTGGCATCTGAGGACTCTCACACCATGACATTGGCCCAGATCTCAGCTGCTCCCAGGGGTCTTCCTTCCTCATGGACAGGTGTGTGTTCTGCTTCCTGAGCTATAATATGAGCGAGGGACACTGGGGCAGGACAGTTCCTCCTGGCTCCAAGGTGAGGGTTTGGGGGAGACTGAGAAGCCCCTTTTCCCTGGAAGACTTTCCTTTACCTGTGCCAGCCTGATGTTGCCCCTGAAGGGAGAGGTCTTGGTGGTCCCTAGCCCTGAGGAGGTGGGACAGCTTCTGAGGAGCAGGGGCTGCTGGGGAAGCGTGGAGCCTAGGGTCCTGGTCTTCCCCAGCAGGTCCCAGCACTTCCTGTTCACCCACGCTGACCTCAGCCCCTGACGTCCCCCCGACAGGTGAGGAAATGGAGACACAGAGGTGCCCAGAGGTTGGCCGACCGTGTGCTGGGAGCTGGCCACAAACCTGAGTCCAGTGTCACAGTGGCCCCTGCTCTGGCCTCTGTCCTCCTGGCCAGGGAGCCTCTCGGAAACTTGGTGTTCTCATCTGCCAGATGGGAAGAACCTGTTGTGGCTGTCTGGGTGGGGATGGGAGGAGGGCCGAGCTGTCTGTGTGTGACAGCCCGGCACAGGGCGTGGCAGAGCAGCCACCATGGTCTCAGGAGGTCACCCAGAAATGGCAGCCAGAGAGCACTCCATAAAATCCAAGTGGTAGTGAAGTCAGGCCTCTGAGCGAGCAGGAGTAATTAGCACCCTCCCCACAGAGTGTGAAACCCAAATGTCAGGCAAGGCTGGGCCATTAATGCCCTCCTCTGCTGACCGGAGGTCCCCACCTGACTGCTGACCACCTGGCTGCTGATCTTCTCCAGGAAAGCAAGGCAGGAGGACCAGACTCGGGGACAGGAGAAGGGTTGAGGTCACACAGCTGGGGGACCAGCCTCCCCTGAGCCTCCTCCTTTTTTCAGTGGGTTGAGTTGGCCCCACCAGGAGGGTGAGCGGCAGCCTGTCTCTAGAATATAGGCTCATGGGCAAGTAGTGCCCAACAGGAAGTAGGCGTGTGGGGCTGCTGGTGCCCACCCAGCTTCCGTGCCCCTGTGCCACCCCACAGTGGGCTGCTGCTGAGGCTCTGGGCTCCCACCATCTCCAGGGAGCACAACTGGGCTCATGGGCGATGCCAGTGTCAGGTCTGCAGCCTCCCAGTGTCTGGTAGATTCAGGGCTCCAAAAGGCCTGCCCTTCCCCTGCCCATTCTGTGACCACTAACAGTGAGGAAGGGAAAGTGGAGGACTCTTGTACAGAGCCTGAGAATGAAGTCCATGCCCAGGAAGCAGGATTAGGGAAGGAGACACACATACACACACACACAAACTTCAGCCTCTGGATCCAGCTGAGCCTGAAGCCATCCACTCCTGCATCTTCATTATTCGAGAAAATGAATTTCCTTTTGGCTTCATTCAGTGAGGGCTGAGTTTCAGTGCATGGCAACCTGAAAACCTCAGTCTGACACAAACCTCAGGTTCATTTGTGCTTTTCCCAGGGGAAGTTTTCTTTGTAGCATCATGTGATTTCCAAGCACTGTGTAGAAGAGCAGAAATAGCACCAGGTGTGATGTCAGACCCACCTTGGCTGGGACCGAGGCCCTGCCACTCCCTACTTACCCAAGATCCTTGGGCAAGGGATTTATTCTTCAAAGCCTGAGCTTCCTCATCTGTAATACGGGGTTTTCACTTCCCTCTCACCATGCAGATACAATGGGAAAATGCACACCAGGCCTTTGCAGTTGCTGTTCCCTCACCAGGAACACCGTTCCCTGCTCTGTGTTGACTTCGCCTGAACTCATCTTTTCCAAGTTAAGGGCTCTAGATCTTCAGATCTTGTTGGTCAAGGCCTGTCACTCCACAAAATTAGGACAGGCACAATTATTTGATCACTGTCCACCTCTCACCCTCAAACGTAAGTCCCAGCAGGGAAGAGAAGTGTTGGATTTTACTCACTGTGATGTGGTGGCTGCACAGTTCAGGCTCCTTGAGAAATGTCCACTACATTCAACACTGTGAAACTGGTTTCCTATCAGGTTTGAGGCAAATGGTGTTTCTATGGACTCAGCTGGGGTAGACGTGAGGGTTTGAAGTCTCTGGGGTGCTATGTTTGTCTGCTTTCCAACACTGTAACAAATTCCTATGATAAATCAACTTATGGAAATAAAAGGTTTATTTTGGCTTGTGGTTTTGGAGACCCCAGTTTGTGGTCAGATTGGGATCCCAACATCCCTTTGTGGCCTCATCCCAATGGCACAAACACCTCCCTGAGGCCCCACCTCTTAAAGTTCCACCATCTGCCAATAGTGGCGAGGTCTGGAGACCGATCTTTAAACATAGGCCTTTGGGGGACATTTCAGACTTAGACTGCCATTGCTAGGATTCCATGTTGGTTCATTTGAACCAAACCCGTCTCTAAGGGTGAGTCTGAGTCATGCAGATGGCAGCTCTGTGTCCATAAAGGTCACTATTCTCTGGATCCAGAAAGAAAGGACCGGTGACTACATGAAGAGAAGGGGGCCTTCAAAGAACCCTGGAAGGGACAAGCTTGAAAATACAGAGACAACATGCTGTGTGGTGTCTGCAGCAGATAGCTGGCATTATAACTCAGCTCTGCGCTGACGTGCTGTGTGACTTTGGGCAGGCTGGATCCTTCTCTGAGTCTTGCTTTCCTCATGAATAAAACAGATGGCCATCTCTGTTTCCAGCACTGGGAGGGAGACAGACTGAGTCCAAGGCCCCACCCCTCCACGAGCCACATGACCCTGTCCCCCACCCGCGCCCGTTTTGTGGTGGTGCTGTTGCCACGGGATGAGGTAACCAGACTCCAGCTCCCAGGGAGCCCTGAGGCTTGATGATTAGGTGGCAGCAACCAGGCCACAATCGCTGGCACTGATGTCTGTGGCTGCTGCATTACTAGTCACCAGCAGGAATGTTAATGTGAAGTCCCTGAAGACTGTCAATTACTGGGACCTTGCAGAAGGACGCTCAAGCCCTGTCTCCATGGTATATCCTGGTTGGGCCACTGGCTGACCCACCCCAATTTGGTGGCTCTTGTGTTAATATTGACCACAAAGGCACCAGTGGCGACCTCTGACTCGTCTCACTTGGGATCACAGGCTGATTTCGGGCCGGGGCCCTCGGCTCTGAAGCCAGACTCCTAATTCCTTTGACACCAAGAGGAGCTGGCCTCACTCTGACCTCTGCTCCCTGCCTGCTTGGGTATTCCGCGTTTCCTGGGCCCCTGATGGGTGTCATGTCACCTGAGTGTGGATTGCCGCCTGGGCCAATGGCAGGTGGCCTGGAGTGGCCAGGAAGGGCAGGGGCAGGCTGCCAGCGGAGCCCAGGGAGGAGAGGCAGGAGTGGAGCCTCAGGGAGAGACTGGGAAGGGGACTCGTGGGGGGATGGGCCTGGGGGTGATTAGGGGTCCTCCGACTGGCGGTGGGAGAGTCTCCTCCTAGATGTACTCAGCAGGGCTTTGGCCCTGGCTCATGGGTGGGTCAAGGGATCCTGTCCCCTCCCATGGTGGTCTCAATCCATTGTGTCCTCCCCAAACCAGCGCCAGCCTGAGCCCTGCCTGCCACCGACCCCGAGCTCAGGAAACAGACCCAGAACCTGGCGATGCCTGGAGGAGTTACCATGGCAACAGATGCAGAGGGAGAGCATTTGCTGACCAGTGCTGACCAGTCACCAGCTGACCTGGAGGAGGCGGCATGAACCGGGAACGGCTCTGGATACAGCTTCGAAGGCGCAGTTCACCTCTGCTGGAGCCCCTGGCTCTTCCCGCATGCTCCCTGTGACTCCTGCGTCCACAGCCCCTCTGGGACATGGCTTGGGCTGCCTCTCTTTTGTGCTTCCTGCGATGGGTGGTGAGGCCAGGAACCTGCACCAAGCCCCCAGTTGATGCTATGTTCTGTGACCTCACAGGTGGGTTTGCTGGGAGGCCTGAAGGAAGGGACAAAAGAACAAAGCCAGGAGCCAGAGTGTCTGAAGGTGATGGGCTTGGACGCTTACTGGCTGTGTGACTTTGAGTCAGCTCCTTAACATCTCTGGGTCTCACATCCTCATCTTCCTGCGGGACTGCTCTCCCTGGCACTTGGTTTACTGAGGGAGGATTAAATGAGATGAACATGCTATCTTAGGACAGCACCTCGTAGAGCAGGAGAACTCAGCCCTTGCACCAACATTTTCCATTCCTGGGCAGAGAGGGAGTGTGAGCAGCCCGACAACCTTTCCAGCTCCCAGCACATGGGCTGGTCACAAACTCTCGTTTCCACAGTCTGGAAATGCCACCGATGTACAAGGCACCATCGGTATGTTTAGTCATAGTATTTCTAGCAAATAAAAGTGGGTGCTATACATGTAATCAGGAGGTTAAAAAGGAAAAAAATTGATCTTCAAGTCAGGGCAATAGACTAGGTCATCAATAAGTGGTCATCAGTGGTGTGAGGAAAGGACAGAGGAGGCCCTGCTGGGACTGACATGACGGACCACAGGCTCCCTCTGCCCCGCCAGGGCTGTGGAGTTTGGGGAGGGATGCACTAGATGGGGCAGAAGGCACCTGGGAGGGCTTCCCAGAAGAGGTGGCTGGTAGGAAGAAATGCAGTCTGGGGGTCTTGCTAAGTTAGGAGGTTTCTCCTTCCCTTAGGTGATGGAAGATTGAAGACATATCTGGGGAGGTGACTTCAGCCTCCTTTCACAGGAGCCAGGACGAGACCAGACACTGGTCCAGGGCAGCCTGGGCAGGCTAACCCTGTGTGGGGCTTGAGACACAGGTGCTGGGCCCACGTGGCCTGGGCTCCAACCCCAGCTCTGCTGCTCCCTAGCTGGGCAACAGCAGCCTGATCACTTGGCCCTTCTGAGCATCAGGTTCCTCACCCAGGAAGTCGGCAGGACACTAGGGCTCCAAGGTCAGGTGTGCATGGAATTATGAATGTAGAAAGTGATTCATGAATATTAAATACGTAACAATCTGGTTTCTCTCTCTCTTTTTTGAAAAGTCTTGAAAGTTAAAGGTCACTAACATGGGGTCCTCCTGATGGTGAATGTCTCCTTCCCCGCTGGTGGAGATAGCCCCAGACTCCCCAGAGGAGCTTGGACACCCGTGGATGGGTCTGAGCAGAAACTGCTGCATGCTCTGTAGAGTCAAAATGTGAGGTCAGCAATGTGCCTTCTGAACCACCTCTGTGACCTCTGGGGTCGCAGCCTCCAGCCCTCCTCTTGGTAACTCCCCAAAGGGAAGAACACTGTGTTGCCCCCTTCCGGGAGGAGACGCATCTGCCCTGAACAACAGCCCTGTGAAACGGGTCCTGCCACAATGCCCACGTTACAGACGAGGAAACCAAGGCACAGAAGGAATGGTCAGTGGATGGACTGCCAAGGAAAGGACAGACAGAAGGGTGGTGCAGTTCTGCAGGGGCTCCAACCCCAAGATCGGGAGGCATCTCACCATTTACTCAGAAAGAAAAGATACAGTCTGCACTTGGGTACGACCTCACGGGCGTACCCCTAACGAAGGCCCCCAGCAGGGTTTCCAGGCTCAGTCCCTGGGTTCCCCCTTGTCCCCTCCGTGTCCTCGCAGGGAACCCTCCTCTAGCAGGACAGGGACTGGCCTTGCCCACTTGCTCCCAGCTGGGGCCAAGAGTTAATGTGGGAAGGGAGTCGGAGAGCGAAAGGATGTGTCAAATCAATCATAAACAAAAGCCTCTCCTGCCTAAGAGCCCTTTTAGAAGCTGCTTATTTAATTAAAATTCCCATTTTCCATATTTATGGCCATTATTCAGTAAATACTAACTGCTGGGGCCAGGGCTGGAGTGTGCTTTGTGTGCCCGGGTGTGGGGAGGTTCATTACCGCAGCAGGGATTTATCAGAGGCGGCTCAGGCGTGGATCGATCGCGGGGTGCTGGACAAACAGGGGGCAGGTTTGAAGGTGCATACCCCTGACTCGTGGCTGGGCCTGGGACCCCGCGTCGCTTTCTCCCTGTTTCTCATTTCTATATTCTGTCCCTGGGAGTCAGTCAAACGCCCAGAGAGAGATGGAGAGGCAATCAGACACCAGAGAAAACCAGGGGGACAGAGAGGGACACAGAGAAACAGAGCCAGTCCCAGGAAAGCAGAGAGTGACCAGAGAGCCCACGTGCCTCTGTCTCCACGTCTAGCTCGTCTCAGTCAGGATCAGGACGCGGTATAGCACGTGTGGTTTGAGACCCAAGGAAAAATGGAAATGTGGGGTCCCTTGTTCAAAAGGTATTAGGGATTCCCCAGCCCCTGTGCCCCATGCCCCGTGCTGCACAGTGCCCTGTCCCACCCTCGCTAGTGTGTGCCTCTCACAGGGGAGCCAGGGAGGGCCGTGGGGGCCCTGCAGAGCAACCCGTGCCTCCCGGCTCATTTGGTGGGGAGATCACGTCAAAGAAAGAGGAAAAGGGCAACACTGGAATCTCCGAAAGGATGTGACCCCCCATGCCTCGGGGCAGGGGTGACACTGCCAGGGATGCCTCGGGGGCAGTGGTTCCTGGACAGATGCAGCAGCTGGAAAGAAAGGAGCCACATGGCGAGGAAGGAGGTTGGATCTGCTGCTCTGCACAGGAGCCTCGCCCAGGGCTGTCCCTGGCCCCTCGTGCGTGGTGCCCCCGGTGGTAACGTACCCCAGGAACCCCCTCCTCCACACATAAGCTCAGATCAATTTTGGTCCCCGTTTTATAGATAGGAAAGTTGAGGCTCCAGGAAGTGAGACAAGAATTCAAGGGTCACTCAGCCAGTGAGGGCTGACCAGTTTCAACTGGGTCTCCTGGCTCCTCATCAAACAGGAGAAACTGCTAGTCACTCAGTCACCCCTGTCCTTTACAAGTCCCTGACCCTCCCTGAGCCTGGGACACCAGCTGTTTGGTGGCTGGACCTCTGGTCCTCCATCTCACACTGCTGCTCCTGCCTATGATATGATCCTCTGAGTATCAGTGACAAATGTTACTCCACCACCTCTACTCCGTGCTCAGGGGCAGGAGAATGGAAAAGGTGAACTTTGGGGTCATGGGGTCTTTTGTTCACATCCTGCCTCTCCTGTTTACTGGTCCTGCAGACTTGGGCTGCCCCTCTGAGTCAGTTTCCTCATCTGCATAATGGGGACAATGATAATTCTGCCCCTGTGGTTTTGAGGATTCAGTGACATAATCCTTGTGTGCCTTGGGCAGTGACTGGCACACAATGAGTCTGACTGCTGTCAGACAAGAGCCCACTGGTGCTACCACTCTGGCCTTGGTTTGCTCATCTGTGGAATGGGGAGGTGACGGGATGAAGATCTCCTCCAGACTGTTTGCAGGGCTACTGCAGCTGGGCAGCAGGAAGGTGAAGACTTGGACCTGAATGTGGCAAAAGTGCCCATTTGTGTTTAGGAAGGACACCTGCAAGGACAAGGAGGTGCTCAGATGGTCAGGCTGTCGATTAGGGGTCAGCAAGCAGGCTGGGGGCAGGCATCGCCCACCTCAGCACATGCACACACGTGAGCACGCACAGACTTGTAGGAGTACACGACCCGCCACGGCTTGGGCCCTGCGGGCTCTTTGTCCACGTCCAGTCCCAAGCCCACATCTCCCACCGCTCCCGCTCCCCGAAAAGGGATTAAAAAAATTCTGAAAAGCCAGATTAGAACTTCACACACACAACACCGGGAAAAATCTATGTCTTATTTTCATGTCTAGCAAAATAAAGTGACACCAGAACACTCCAGGGAAACCCTGGGGGGAGTGTCTGTGGAAGACATGCGGTGGCAGGGGGTGACCCCTTTCCCCAGGCGGTATGGCCCCGGGGCCAGACACTGGACATCTGTCCAGAAGGTGGAGGGCCAGAGAGAGCTGGGGACAGAACCCAGGGCCGATCCCCCCAGGGTCCTGGGATGGGTCATGGGTGCCCGATGGAGGGCCGAGGCATGGAGGGGAGAGAAGCAGGAGGAACCCAATCCTGGGGATGGTAGTGTAAGTGAGAGAGGGAGAGAGAGAGAGAGAGAGAGAGAGAGAGAGAGAGAGAGAGAGAGAGAGAGAGAGAGAGAGAGAGACTCTAAATGATCTTTAATTAGAATTTAAATCATTTAGGCAGAGAGAAGATAGACCTTTTGTCAGGGAGGGGACCTGGGGGAAGGGAGGGGGGGGGGTGGAGGAGGGGGCATGCCGGGTCTGCATTGGCCTGGGAACAGTAAGCAGGGTGCCCTGGGTTGATTACTTTTGCCCTGGGCTTCGTTCTTTACAGTAAACTTTCCGCGGTGGCCGGGGGGACTCAGAGGGCAAGAGAGGAGAGGCCTGGGGGACCGGACATGGCAGAGACAGGGCAGACCAAGAGGCTGCAGGAGGAGAAACAAAGGAAGTCAGACCCAGAGAAAGAAAGAGTCAAAATCAGGGTCTTCCTGAGAGAGAGAGAGAGAGAGAGAGAGAGAGAGAGAGAGAGAGAGAGGGAGCGAGCACTGGTGCAGAAGAGCCCAAGAGATGCAGTGACAGAGGTGGAAGGCGGGATCAGGACCCTGCATCCACACCCCCAAATCATTTCCCAGCCTCTGAAAAACACCCCAGTAATATGGTCTCCAAAGATGTACCTGACACTGCCTACACCTCCTGCTCTGTCTGCCACCCGGGGAAGTCTCTGCCTGCAGCTCCAAGGCAGGTGTTAGTGACCCTGGAGAACAGGCACCCTGGCTTCCCATCCCCAGGAAAATGGACTGAGCTGAGCTTCAACCCAACATCCCAGGAAACCTCCTCCTGGCCCCGCTTCAGTTCCCCCACTGTAGAACAGGAAGTCTGAGTCAGCTCCGTCTGTGGGCAATGAGCTGTCCTCCCTGTTCAATTTTTATTTTTCAGGCAATTTAGCCACCAACATTAAACAATGGGGACACTTCACAGACACAGTTAATTTCAGAGTTCTTTTTCAAAAGTAGAAGAGCTCTACAGCTGGACCTGTGTTTCATGTCAACCACCTGCTGGAAATGCCCAGCCATCACCCCCTGAGGCAGAGTGTGAGTTCTCACAGTGACCACAGTCCCCACCATTCCCTACTGTCTCACACCACTTTTGCCTGTGCATGGCTTCTGCCTGGCCACTGTGGGCATTTGAACTTTCAAATTCTGCAAATAACCTCCAGGATCCTGATGGCTCTAATGGTCCACTAACATGATTTAGAGATCTCACCCCTCTGTCATCACGGAGTTGGGGGACTAAGGATGAGTTTTTGGGTAACCACAGAATCTGGGCAAACTATATGCCACCCTCAGGCACACAGGAAGTGCTCAATACATGTTTAATGAGTTCAGGAAGAAAAGCTAACATGATTAGGAAGTGTGAACTGAGAACCAGGATTGGGTAGTAGGCACGGGGAGCTATTTGAGATGATGGACTTGCACCATTTATTGATCACCTAGTAGGAGATCAATAAATGGAAGCATCATGTATGCCTGCAGGCACTGCTAGTAACAAGAAGACCCAAGGGACGAGGCCAGTTCTGGGGTGGTCAGGGTGGAGGGGAGAATTTGGAACCCGGTAAGGGACATTCTCTGAAGCTACTTTTCCGAGGGTCTGGCAGCCGCCCCTGGGTCTCCAGGCCACATCCCCATGCCCACCTCTAATGGAGCCACAGCTGAGAGGGCATCTGCACACAGAAGCCGAGAGTCCCTGGCGCCCTAGTGTGCAGAGAGTGTCTTTCCTCTCTTTGTCCCCAGCCCTGTCTGAGAGTCTGCTCGACTGCACACAGTGTGGCCCAGGCGTGTAGAGAAGTGGTTTTGTGAGCTTCCTGTGGCTTCCCCATCAGATCTCCCACAGGTACAGTGGCTTGAAATACCTGCAGGAATGATCTCACAGTGCCGGAGGTCAGAACTCAGGCGCAGGTCTCACTGGGCTAAAATCAAGAGCTGTGCTCATTTGGAGCCTGAGGGGAGCCTCACTGCCCACATTCCTTGGCTCCTGGTCCCTTTCTGGGTCTCCAAGCCAGCAGTGTTGGGCTGAGCCCTTCTCCAATTGCCACCTCTGGACTCCCCTCTTCTGCCTCTCTCTCTCCCACTTGAGAGAACTCTCGTGATACCATCAGACCCACTGGGAATCCAGGATGGCCTCCCTAATCAGAGTCCGGCTGTTAGCAACCTGAACTCCAACTGCAACCTGGATGTCCCTTTGCCCCGTGGCTAATGTTTTCCAGTCTCCAGGACAAAGAGTTGGACACTTCATGAGATCTTGTTCCACCTGCCACCTGGTCCTCGGGGTCACTCCTTGAAGCAGTACAGGCCTGAGCCTGTGGATAGCAATGCAGCCTCCTGGTATTCAGTAGACAGTCTGGAAGACATTCTCCATGTTCAGCAGGTTCCACGGACATTGAGTCCCGACTGTGTGTTGTGACCACTGCCTTGCCTTTCCTCCTTGCCTGCCTCCTGCTTAGAGATCACCTGTCAAGCAAGTTACCTTAACCCAAACTTGTCTCAGGCTCTGCTTTTAAAGGATCCAAACTAACACAGTGCTCACTCAATGTCAGCTAGTATGTTGGTTGAGCTAAGTGTGAGAGGTACCTGGAACAAAGGGGTTTAAGTCAAAAATCCATTTATTTTCTCATTGAGAAGTTCATAGTCATAGCAAGGTCTTCAGGCACAGCTGGATCCAGGTTCTCAAGCAATGTCAATCAAGGATTTTTCTCTTTTTAAATATCAGCTGTGCTTTCCTCTGTGTTGGCATCATCCTCAGGTGGCCTTTCCTCATACATTGGCAAAGATGGCCCCCAGATGGCTTTAACCACAGCAAAAAATGAGAGGGCCTTTACCCAGTAGCGCCAGCCAAAGCACCAGGTATTCTTGCTTCTTAGCTCTGATTGGTTCATCTCGTGTCACTTGCCTTTGCCTGAACCAATCATCATGGAAAGAGGGGATGTCGTGCTCTCACTGGCCTCCTTTGGGCCACTTACTGTCCCAGGAACCAGGGGCGGGAAGAAGGGGTGCCATCTACAAGAGCTGAGCCCAAGGAAGTTCTGAGTGGCATCAATACTTGGGGGGCCACACAGACTGGATGTGAGTCATGGCCCTGCCAGAGTCTAGTCGTGGGGCTCTGGCATGTCCTATGAACTCTCTGAGCCTTGGTTTTCTTGTCTATGAAATGGGGATGAAAATGGCACTTTCTCATCTGCCTTTTGTGAAGGTGACATGAAATGGCAGGTACGACACCATTAGCCTGTGGCGCTTGGCCCCCGTTAAAGGATTATTCACTATTTCATTATTGGGGTTAATAGTTTCACTCAAACTCCTGGCACTTGTCAACTGGTGCGATCCTCTGTCATGGGGAGAGGCTTTCCAGCTGGCTTTTCAACACAGGTGGGAGACACATTGGGCAGAGAGACCTGGTGAGCCGTATGCATCTCTTCCTGCTGCTATAACACACGACCATGAGTTTCGTCTTTGCACCACACACGTTGATTCTCCTGCAGTTCCTCTGGTCAAGGCATTGCCGGGGTGTGTGCCCCATGGAGGTTCTGGGGGAATCCATTTCCGTGCCTTTTCCAGTGACTGGAGGCTGCCCACATCCCCGGGCTCCTGATCCCTGCCTCCATTCTGGAGATCTTCTGATCTCTCTCTCTCTCTCTCTGCCTCTGTCCCCAGGTCTCCTTTCTGAGTCTGACTTCCTCTCATAAGGACCCTTGGGATTTTGATTCACTCAAAGACAGTCGCCCCACATCAAGGTTCTCAATCACATCTTCAAAGTCTCTGCCACCTTGGGCGAGAGATTCCTGGGTCCTGGGGGTCAGGATGTGGCCACTGGAAGGAGGTGTTATTGAGCCTAGCTCACATGCTCAGCCTGGATGGCAGGAAGGTGCCCGACCTGCAGGACGTTAGGGTCAGTGGGTGGTTAACAAGTCACTCAAAATTCAGGGCTCAAAATAGCCACCACTGATTCTGTTCATGACCCTGTGAGTTGACCAGTGAGGCTCTGGAGGGGGCTGGTGGGCTGGGCCTGGCTGGGCTGGCCAGTGTGTCTGCAGGCAGCTGGCCGGCTGGATGGTGGCTGGGTGATCCCAGCCTCGCTTGCATGCCTGGCTAGCTGACAGCAGGACCATGGGGAAGATGGGGCCCAGGGACACTTCTCCAAGGCCAGCTCAGGCTTTGTCACTGTGAGCATCAGAAGCTGCAAGGACACTTATGGCTGTGGCAACATTAGACAGGAGGACGCTGAGGCCAAGGGTGTTTGAGTGAGCTGCAGGGAGAAGTGCTTGTCTGGGAGGGCAGGGAGCAAGCCGGCAGCCCCACATTCATTCCGAGAGTCGGATGCCATGGTCTCTCCTGGAGCCGGTTCAGCGGGGTCCCCAGAGCTGCCCTCTTTCCTCCCTGTCCCATGGCGAGGTGTGGTGACAGTCCGTGTGGGCTGCTGTAAGAGAGCACCACAGTCTGGGTGGCTTATAAACCACAGGAATTCATTGCCCACCCTGCTGGAGACTGGGAAGCCCAAGGTCAAGCTGCCCGCAGAGTTGGTGTCTGGTGCACCTGCTTCCTGGTTCACGGATGGCCCCTTCCAGCAGTGTCTTCACATATTGTGATGGACAAGGGGACTCTGGGGTCCCTTTTATAAGGGCACTAACCCACTTCCAGACAGCCCCACCCTCGCGACCTCATCACCCCAAAGCCCCTGCCTCCTGAGGCTACCCCATTAGAGGTTAGGATTTCAGCACTGGAACACAAACATTCAGGCCGTCGCAGGCAGCAAGGGTGGGGCTGGGTGAAGAAAGGGCTGGTGCTGGCAGAGAAGGCTCCCTTCTTTTTGCCTCCTCCCTGGTGACTAAAGGACATTTCTCTAATAGTTGGGGTGGGGGTCTAGTGGGACAGGAGGGGCTCTTTGCATAGGATTTGAGCTCCATTCTCCAGGAAGATTTCCATCTTGATAGAAGCTGCTGTGGTGCTGGGGCTCTATCTCCTCCTTGAACCTGGGTGGGCCCCCAAATGTGTCAATCCAAGAATGTGGAGTAGGTGATGCTCTGTGGCCACATGCGAGGGTCCCTGAGCACCTGTCTAGGAAGTCCAGTGACCCAGAGTCCACAGTGCTAAAGAGGCTATGGGTTGATATTCCCCTTGGCAGAGCAGAGAGTAGATCACCTGCCAGCCACCAGTGAGTCAGGCTTAGTCCAGCCCCACCAAGCCCCAGCCCATGACTGCCACCGCATGCCAGACCCCCAAGGGAGAATGACCCACATGGGCACTTCCCAGATTCCGAGCCCACAAAACCCTGTTCAATGGGCATTTTAAACCACTAATGGTTGGGGAGATTTCTTACCCAGAAATAGGGACAAGCTCATGTTCCCAGACCTAACTATGTAGAGGTCACCTCTGGGAACTTGAAAAGAAAAAAAAAAAAACGCTGATTCCTGGGGTTCACCCCCAACCTTTGTCAGTCCGCATCTTTTGTGGATAATGCATGAGAAGCCATATCGATGAGCTGCCCCCAAAGGTGAGAGGCAGTGTGAGGTCGGGAAGTTGAGGCTGTGGGAAGACTCCACTCTCCGAGCCTCTGTCTCCTGAAGATAGAACCAGGGTGGGCCGAGGATCAAAGAGGATGGTCTGGAAGAAGTCTCCAGTGAGTTCAGAGCCCTGGGTATTGGAACTGAAGGAACAGAGTGGGGTCTAGTGCCAGTGTCCTGGGTACAGTGTGGGACTCCACCACTGTCACTGTTGAATGGAGGGCCCCCAAGATACAGCCATGTCCTGACCCCTGGGACCTGGAAGGCGACCTTATCTGGAGACAGAGTCTTTGCAGATATAATTAAGGAATGCAAGATGAGATCATCCTGGGAGTAAGTGGTCCCTACATTCAGTGACGAAGAAACAGAGAAGACACCAGACTGAGGGAGAGGCCAGGTACAGACAGGACAGAGGGTTCAGATGCACGATCACAGGTCGAGGAGCATCCAGGCCACTGGGAACTGGAACTGAAGACAAGGGAACATTCTCCCCAGGAGCCTTCGGAGGCCGTGTGGTCCTGAGGACGCCTTGGTTTTGGACTGGCAGCCTCAGGAACTATGAGACATCAAGTCACAGCAACACACACAGTGCCTGTGACTTCCACCAAGCTGAGAGCAGGCTTCTTCAAACAGGTTCATCTCCCTTCAGGCTCCCATGAGGCCCAGAGCCTGACCTTCAATCCTAACTCCTGGGTTGTATTTCCAGAGTGCCATTTCTGAGGCAGGAGCTGAGCCAGGCACAAAGTCCTGCAGGCCCAGGACCCAGAGCCTGGCAGGGGATGCAGACCAGCATAGGGACAGGTGGGCCCGCTCTGAAGAGGCAGGATGGTGCAACTCTTACTCCCCTGCACTCCAGGGCCTGCCCGAGCTCGGCTTCTGGCTCTTTCATTCCCTGTGTGACCCTGGGAAAGTCACACGGCCCTTCTGTGCTTCTGTTCCCTCATCTCTAAATTAGGGACAATACCCATGCCTGCTGCAGAGGGTGGAGTCTGTGCAGATTAATTGAGGAAATCCAGGAAAGTACTGAGTGCCAGGCAGGGCACAGAACAAGGCTGGCATGAGTGGACGGGAGCATCCAGGCCTGGAACAGCTAGGGTGGAGGCCAGGGAAGAGGAGAACAGTAGCTTTGGGGAGCAGATGGCTCCATCAGGCCAGAGCTGGAGAACAGAGGGACCCAACCTAGTCTGGGTCACAGTCTGAGTTGGGAAACCATTATCAAACCATTGCACATGCCCACCAAATTCCATTCCGGCATTCGGGGGAGTCCAGGCACTGCATTTCCCAGCTGGACCCTGCAGATGTGGGGGTCAGTGATTCCTTGTGGTAGGGCTATCCTGTGCCTGGCAGAGGGTATAGCTATACCCTGGCTCCACCCACTGGGTGAGAACCATGCCCTGAAGCATCTTCAGGTGGTCTGGTGCAGGTGTCTGGGCAGGAGCAGGGACCCTGGATCAGAGTCTTGCTGACTGACAGGTACACACAGATAACTTGCTAGAGACAGTCCCATGTCCCTGCAGGGCTGTGGGCTTGGGACTGGCATCCTCTTCCCCCCATGCAATACTGGAGTCAGGGAGTACTCCAGCTATCTGCCTTTGCCTCTGCAGGTCCTGGTCTTCCCGGGTTGGCCCCAGGACCATGTGGGAGCAAAGCAGTGGGGTGAGTACACAGCCTTCCTTGGTCACACCTGACCCGTGTGCAAGGCCCCAGCAGCAGGCTGCAGCCATTGCCGCCCAGCTCAGGGCTCCTGACTTTGCTCTGCAGCTCAGGGGCTTGCAGAGATCTGTTCGATCAGTACCCCTGCTCTTTCTCTTCCCAGGTGCAGGAGCCCATCACCCCCTCCCCCTCTCAGCCTCTGCTTCCCAGAACCCACTTGGCACAGGTGTCTGGGTGGCTCTGGGACGCTACGTCTGCACACCCTTGCACAGCTCCGTGCTGTTCAGAGGCCTTGGAGCCCCGGCAGAAGGGTGGTTGGTTGCTGCCAGTTCTGACATTCCAGGTTTTACGACTAGGGGACACTTGATGTGAGCCAGGGCGTGTTTGAGTGGGTGTCGTAAACCAGGCCATGTCGGGTTTTACGGGCTCCTCCAAGGGTCCCATGTGAAGAGGGAACAGACCCTGGCCCCGTGTTTTGATTTGGGTCCCCACGCAGCCAGAAGGAGCATCTCCAGGTTCTGTGACTTTCTCCTCTGAGGTACCCAGGGGCCATCCCTGTCCCCGTTTTATAGACAATGGAATAAATGTAAGTTAAAGGCAGGGACCGTGGAGTCAGCGGGGCTGGCTGGACAGACTCAGGCAGACTGCTCGCTCCCACTGAGCCGTGTCTGCACAGTGAGGCAATGGGTCCCTGGCGAGTGTCACTGACCACCTAAGGTGAGCTCTGTGCTCAGGACTGGGGGTCAGTGCTGGATAGACAGGGGAGAGGGCCATGTGGCCGGGGGTCTGCAGTCTGCAAGGAAAGGGGGCAGGCGTCAGCAGGCTGGTGAGTAGACCCTTTCAGATGGGCTGAGGGCCGTGCTGACCACAGGAGCAGAGGTGAGGGTGGGCCCTGATAGGGTGGCGGGAGATGTTGAGCCTGGGACCTCAAGTGAGAAGGGACGGCCCCAATTCCCAGTCTCCCGCTGTCCCTCAGGCTTTCATGACCTGCCAGGTATGCCAGTAGTCCAGTGGCCCCCCAGAGGAATGGGGTCTGGGAGGTGGAAATCTTTTCTCCCATTTTCTTATTTCCCAGGTTTATTAAGATGTGACGGGCCACCCAAGACCGTGTGTATTCAGGAGTCGTAACCTGGTGATTCCATACAGAGGCACCGCCAAATGGCCACACCACAAGGTTCATGATTCAGTCGCCCTCCTGACTCCAGGCATGGAGCATTGTGAGGCCTCGTCCACACCTACCCCCCAACTCAGCTCTCCTGGCCTCAGTCCTGGACATTCTAGCAACTTCTGCAGTCTCTGCCCAGGTGTGGAACTTGCTTCCTCCTGGGTCATCTGTCAGGAAGGGTGGGAGGGAGAAAGAAATGTAAAGGAGAGAGAGAACAAAAGAAGAATGGGGCCTGTGTGGATGTGGATGGAAGGATTCCCTCCTCCTCTGCCTGGGAGGGCTTCCCACCCTGAAGGACCATCCAAAATGGCGCCTCCTCTCTGGCACCAGCACTTCCTGCAGGCAGGGGCTTGGGTGCTGCTGAACAGGTGCCCATTGAATCATGCAGGGCGAGGGGGAGTGAGGACCAGAAAAGAAACTCTTTGTCTCCCCTCTTTCCCCATCTGCAGCCACATGTCTTGTGTGAAAGCAGAGCCCAAGGCTGGACAGCCCAGCTCAGTGGGTTGGTGCCGTCTGGGGCCCTGACTTGAGTCAGACCCATGAGTGACACACAGGGCTCTGCCTGGGGCGATTCTGGAAGAGGCACCTTCTTTCTGCTGGCTAACTGAGCTGATAATAGGTAACCATCTGTGCACCCGTGGCAGCAGATCCTGCCTGAGCGTGAAGACAATCCGAGGAGAGCACAGCTGAGAGATGGTGAGAGAACGGATGTCTGAAAAGATCATTTGAGCCCCCAGATCCAGCTGTACCTTAAGGCCATAACTGAAGCCAGTACTATGCTCTGGACTTTGCACTTACTTGAGCCTATAAATACCCTTTCAACATGAGATAGATTGAGTCTTAAGGAGACTCAATGAAGAGAAAGGAAGAAAGCAGGAAATAAAAGAGATTAGAAAGAGCACAGAATAAATTTTCCCTCAGAGCCTCCAGAAGGGGCGAGTATACTGACACACTGATCTTGGACCTGTTCCCCCCACAACCATGACAGCATACATTTATGTTACTTTAGGCTGCCCAGTTTGTGGTATTTTGTTATGGAAGCCCTAGGAAATGGACATAAGGGAAGAGGCTGGCCAGTGGCAGAAGCCCCCTCCACCCCAAGAGGACACAGAGGGGCTGGAGGGGTGAACATGCCTTCTTTTTACAGCATGGTGACACGCATTAGTTTCCCTGAAATGTGTCCAGATGAACCTCTGGAGGTCAGGGAAGCCACCACCTTGATTACTCCAATGCTGGTTTTGAGTTACAGAAATGAGTGACACATGCACTGGTCACTGTGCGGACACCGAGAGCCTGCTAAGCACCATGCCCTGCCTGTCGCTTGGAGCACATCTCTTTCACTCCTCTCCAGGAGGTGGATGCTGCTATGCCACTTCCCAGGCAGAAAGCTCAAGCTCTGGAAGAACTGCCACCCTGGGGAGAATCGGGGAAGGAGCTGCCACGATCCCCAGGGAAAGAGCATGCACTTTGCAGCGACAGGCTGTGCGGGACGCAGGTGTGGTGGCTTTGCGTGCTAATCAGTTAACTTCCTCTGCTGGGAACCCAGTGGGGGCTTCCCGGCTTCCACCCATTATGCAGGTGAGGAAATGGAAGCAAATGGCAGGAAGCACATGCCCGGGGTCAGGTGGGGATATGCATGTGACCTCCTGTCTCAAGCTGGCAGTTCTCACTGCTGCAGGCCCGCCAAGCGCCAGGCTCCGTGCCCGTGGCTCCGTTCAGTCCATCATCCGCAGCACTCTGTGGGTAAGTCCAGAAGTCACCGTGGCCATTTCTACTGTGTACGTGAAGCATGTGCAAATGGTGATGGCAATGAGGGGACCCTCACCTGGCTCTGCCGTCTTCCTTACTGGCTTTGGAACACATCCTATCTTCCTCTTCAAACTACTGCATCCGTCTCCCATTGATCCCTGGATCCCACATACAGCAGAGTGCCCGGCAGACGTAGGTGTGCCTGTCCTTGATCTGACCTGCACACCCTCCTGCGTATGGCATGGCCCAATGACCAGGGGAGGACCTGGGAGACAACTCCCTCCTGTGACTGCTGCAGCTAACCTGAGGTCTTGGGCCCTGGGTGCTGCATGGCAGAGTCTAGGAATGCTCTTTGGCTGAAATGACACACTCCCTCCTGCCAGAGGGGCCATGGTGGTGAGGAGAAGGTGGCCCAGGATCCACTCCAGTGGCACCTTGATGGACCTATACATTACCCGGCATGGATGGATCCACTCCAAGGAGTATCGAGCCAGGGTGCAGGCAGACGGCATGGTGCTGATGGCCCACTCGTGTGTCCCTCTCCACCACAGCCCAGAACTGCATCCCAGGGTCACTGTGGCAGAGTCCGATCCGGCTCTTCCCTGGCAGGTACCAGCTCCTACTTAGGGATCAGGTCTCTTTTTGAGGTCCATGCTGCTGTGGACCCAGGCAGGAGGGGCAGTGGACAGATAGCAGGTGACAGCAGGATATTTATAGTTCTGATGAGCCAATAGGGGACCCAGTGGAGGCTGGCGGGGCCAGCAGATGGGTTGGCATGTTTGATGGTACTTGGGGTCGGTAGGATCTAGATGGCTCAGAGACAGATGGCTGTAGAGGCAGTGACCACCCCACAGAGGGCCCAGGCAGCAGGTAGGGGACACACTGGGCAGCACAGGCATCTGGTGTCATGGCAGAGGGTGGAAACTTTAGGGTGGGTGAGCATTAAAGGTGCAGTGGGAACAGAGTGGTCAGAGGTAACCGGGGAGGAGGGAGAGCCCATTGCCGGCTCTCACCCTATGTCCTGGCCTCTTTTTCTGCCTCTCTGGCAACCTGCCCCCTCTTCTTGCCCCTGTTCTTCCTCTGCAAGATCCTCCTGCCCCTGCCCTTCCTTCTTTCTTCCTCTCCCTCCTCCCATACCTCCCTCTGCTGTTAGCTCAGGAGGGTCTTTCTGTCCTGTTTCTCCTCCCCCACCCCTCCCCCTTCTCTTGTGACATACAGGTCAGCTGTCAGGACACGTCCTAGGAGCTTTACATCTGTCTGCATCCATTCAGTCCTCACACTGTCCCTGGGAGGCAGCCATCACCTCCCAGCCTGGCCACTCTCCAGGGGCCTTATTTGCACTGAGGCCCCAGATGCCCACTCTCGGTTTTCCTGGACTCAGACTATGTCATGGTTGTTAATGGCAACAGTGACCTGTGAGGTATTTCCTCTTTCCTACAGTGCTTTATGTCATCGCCAGAGCCCTCCAAGTACCCCCTGGGAAGCAAGCACTGTTGCCATCACTTTGAAGCTGAGGTACCCAGAGGCTAAATGACTTGGTCCAGGTCACCCACTGGTAAGATAGAGCAGGGCTGGACACTGTCCCTCTGAAGCCTCTGCAGGAGGGATGGCTGGTGCCCAGTGAGGGCCAGGACGAGGGTCCTGGAAGCATTTCTCTGGGGACTTGCTCAGGGCTCGACCTGGACAGCCCTTCCCTTCTCTCTGGCTCTAACCTCGGCTTCCCTCTTCCCTCTCAACAGCTCCCATCCTTCTTCTCTCCCTTCTCATCTCCCATTTCCCACCCCTTCCCCACCTCTGGCTCAGCTGCACCCCTCATGGGCACCATCTTGGCCATTTCAGTGGCCCTCAAAGACCAAGGCCCTCTCTTGTCATGGGAATGTCAAAGTCATGCTGTGATCATCACCCATACACAGGTCTTCTCTAACAAAACCCCTAATCCTGAATAACTGATATTCCTTCTCAGGGAACCTCCCATTCTCTCATCCTCTGATGTGGAAGGTGCCTGGTGGCCATGTTGGGGCCAGGGGACTCTGCCTCCCAGGCTGCTTGGATCAGGTTAATCACTGACCCGAGGTGGGCCAATCTGACCCTCTCTTGCACAGGTTTGGGATGGAGAATCTAAACTTCTTTCATTAAAACAATTTTTAAAAACGTTATTTTTCACCTAAAATACTTGTATTATTTTTAAATTACATAAATAATTACATGCTGATTGTAAGAAAAAGGAAATCAAGGCAATAGAAAAAAATAGATGGACTGGACCCCACGTCCCAGTGTCAGCCACACGCAGGGGACCGTTCATTCTCGTTCCTCTCTGTAAACTCACTTGCACCCACAAACACATGTAATTATACATAGATCTCATTTGAAGTGACTGGGCTCATCATGCACGAGCTGTTTCTAACCCCATCAGCGTTTTCCTTGCCATGGAGAACAGGGTTTCCTTCTTTCCTCCTGCTGCCCTCCCTGTCCTCCCTGGCCTCTGCCCCTCTTCTGTCCCTCACCCTCGCCCACCCCCTACCTAGCCCTGGTAACCAGCTCATAATCTGGTGCATTTCCTCCTGTGATGAGCTGAATCGTGGTTCCTAAAAGAGGTCCATGTGGGACCTTGAATGTGACTTCAGTGGAGCGGGATCCTGGAATGCCAGGAGGGCCTGACATGGGGACGTCATCTGGAGCATCTCACTGTCCCCAAATTTAATTTTTTTCTCCCTAAGTTGCTTAGACTGTCTCGAACTTGAGATCTCCTTCCTCGGCCTCCTGAGTAGCTGGGATTACAGGTGTGCCACCACCATGCCCAGCAGTGATGCCAATTTCACCAGGAGGCTCCTTATGAAAGGGACGCAGGAGTCCAAGTTAGGGGAGGAGGTCAGGCGATCATGAAGGAGACTGGAGGCTGCAACCTTGAGCCTATGGAGTCTGAGGCTGCCTCCAGCGGCTGAAGGGGTGGGGCATGGACTTTCCCCTGGAGCCTCCAGGTGCAGCCAGCCCTGTGAGCATCCTGATTCAACCCTGTGAGACTCACTGTATGTTTCTGACCTCCAGGGCCATCAGAGAAAGAGGTATAGTTTTCAACCACCATGTGAGAATTTTTCACAGCGACAGTGAATACATACCAATTTGGGACCAGGAGTGGGATGCCACTGTAGCAAAGAGCTGAAAACATGGAAGGACCATGGAGTCGGGTGTGGGCAGGATTTGGAAGAACTCTGGGGCACACAATTGCCTGGAACTGACCATTGGTAGGAATGGGGTGTGAAAGGTCCTGCCCATGACGGTTCCCAAGGAAACAGGAGGCACACCTGAGGAAGCACAGGTCACCACAGAGACGCCTAAGCCAGCATGCACAGGCCACGGTAGCCATGGGAATGCTAGAGGTGTGGCCAAAAAGGCCCAGGAGAAATGGAGAGCATGGGTTTGGAAAGTCAGGAAAGGGGGTTCTTGTCCCTCAGGGGCCAAAGCCCAGGGGAATTGTATTCTGCAGTTATGCAACAGAACTTACAAGAGATGCACTCTCCTACTTCAGCTAGTATCCGAGCTGTGCCCTGGGTGCTTCTTGCTGCTTATAGTAAAAGGTGAGAAGAGAGAGAGATCAAAGGATCGGTTGATTGATTGATTGATTCAGAGAACTGTTAAACAACAGGGAACCAAGACTTGAAGCCTTTGGGAAGTCTCAGCCTGTTCTGATTGCAGAAGGTGCTGGGGCTGCAGCCAGTTCACTGGGAAGACCTGTGTTCTGGAGAGAAGGCCAGGGGTATGGCTGGAAAGTAGTTTCCAAGTGCCCAAGGATGGCCCAGAAGTCACAGTGCCAGTCACCCAGAGGGCTGTTTGAAGGAATGCGGGTGGGACTTGCTGATCCCTTTGCCCATCTCAGCGGGAATCAGGACCAGCCCCAGGGATGATCTGTGGAGGAGCCTCTTGTCTGATGGGGTGGGGTCCCATGATATACATAGGAAACCCACAAGGTTTTTGAGATCATGAGATCAGCAGAAACAAACTAACATGACCACTTTGAACCAAAAAGAAAGAGAGAGGATGAAAAAGAAAGAAGCCATTCTGAGTCTCAGACTTCTAGAGGCAGGAGATAGATCTGTAAAACCACTCAGGTCAAACCATGTGCTGTCCTTCTTCATATAAGAAGGGAGATCAGAAGGACAGGCAGAGGGCTCAGATGGTTGTAGCAACAGGCAACTAATAGAGTTGCTAGGCCCTTGTCCTTATTCTATCACCACATTAAATTCTTCATTGCTGATGATGTAAATGATGTACAGGCAAACTTGGCAGCTGTGGTGTGGCCATATCAAGGAAGGTAACTGGCAGGGAGGAGCCAGGGGTGAAAGAGAGACAGAAGGGGACAGGCAGGAAGGTATAGGAGACAGAAAAGGTGGCTCAGACCATGGGGCCCTGACACAAGCTCCTTCCAACCAACAGGGATTGAAAGACCCTGCTCTTGTCCATGGGATTGCCATGCATGCCTCACTGTTCCACTGCAAGAATTCTGCCTCTTCCCTTTGCAGAGTTCTCTTCCAGAATTTCTGGGAAGATGTTCTGGCAGCAGGTTTCCTGATCTGCAAAGCAGGTGGCATCTGCTTCTGTCTGTCCCACCCAGGACACCCTAGAGCTCTGCAGAGTTGACCAGGGGAGGCTGACAGAGGACAGGAAGTTCCCCCCACCAGTGTCCCTCCTCCCTAGGCTTCCACCACACCCCAGCCTTGTACGGCTGTCCCATGGAGGAGGGTTAATCAGACCTGTGTGACCTTGGGTAAGGTACTTTCTTCACTTATGAAAGGGGAATTATAATTGTCTATCTTGAGATTGCTGTGGAGTTGATTAACAAACTAGCAATATGTTTTATAAGTGCTTAACATAATATCTGGCACACAGGAAGGGCTCAATAAATATTAGCTGTAATAATGACACTGATATTGGACCTGGGCGTTGGTGGCATTTCCACACAGCTGGCACCTGCCAGAAGTTCTTATTAGCCAGCAGCAAAGGGCTAGTGAACATTCAGTATAGGTTTAACCCCAAACCCTCTTAATATGGGAACACAGGAGATGCCTGGCCCTTCCAGAGCCACGCAAGTCAGCAGGTGACAATTGTAAGACGGAATTAGTTCTTTCCACTGACCTCACGTCTTCTGTTCCTTCAAATCAGCGGGGGACTTCCACTCTTGGCTGCCCACTGAGACCCTCTGGAACTTTGGAAACAGGGCCAGGGCCAATGGAAGCTGACTCTCCCTGGGTAGGCTTGGCCATGGTTATCTTCTAAAGCTGCCCAGGTTTGGTTGCCAGGTGACCAACAGAGCTAAGTTCATGTTTTAGACAAATGAATGCATTTTTTTATTACAGGTATGTTCCAAAGTTTTGCATAGATTTAATTACACCAGAAATATGTGTGCATTATCTATATTGTGGTGGGGGTTGATTTTCTCCCCTTTCTTGGGTGGGGGAGTAGTGGGGATTGATCCCAGGGATGCTCTACCACTGAATTACACCCCCAGCTCTTTCCTACGTTTTAATTTTGAGACAGGTCTCACTAATTAAAGTTGCTGAGGCTAGCCTCCAATTTGCCATCCTCCTGTCTGAGCCTCCCAAGGGGCTGGGATTACCAGTGTGGGCTGCCATGGCCAGCTTTCTCACCACTTTTATGGGTATGTCAGGGCACAAAACTCTCAGATGCGCCCCCAGGAGGAATGGGGCCTGGCCTCAAACATCCTGCCTTTGCCACACCCATGATGGCCTCTTAGTCGTGGCCAATTACCTTCTTCCCCCAAATGGAAGGTACTTCCTGTGCCATGAGCCTGACTCCTCTTGCTACAATTCACAACAGTTTGGTTTATTTGCTTGTGGGCTAAACTTCACCAGGCCAGGGAGCAGGTAGGCTGTCCTGTCAACTTGGTGGCATCTCAATACAATGCCTGGGTCTCAAGAAACACCTGATATATGGGAAGAATAAATAAATGACACTCTCTTGGGTGGTGGCCGATCAATTCCCTGGTTTGCATCTCTTCGATGCTGGCATCAATACATCTTCATGCACCCTGTGTGCTCTACGGTCCCATCAGTGTCCCGTGGGAGCCTTGGGCTTCCACCCTGACCTCTGCCTCTACCAATCCCAGTTCCCCACCTGCCCATGGGTAGTGCCCATGTGCCACCAAGTCCCAGTGGCCTCCGCTGAAAAATAAAAAGATAAGAGTCCTTAATGGCCTCTTGCTAGCATGGCTGCCCAGGTCAGGCAGAGGAAGAATCATTAGGTGCAGACCACAGTGTGCTGTTTACAAGATGGCCTTCTTCACGACATGGGCATTTGGAGGGTGATAAAACCGTACCGCCTCCTCCCTCTCTCTGCTTCTTGCTCCAAGTTCCAGGTCCCTCCATGAGACCGGCCTCCCCTCCTCGAGCCCACTGTGCCTCTCTGCTCCTAAGAGCAGGCAGGACTGTCAGGTGCTGTCCCTTTTGGTGGCTTGAAACCAGCACTTCTGTCTATCAGAAGGGGGTGGGGCCAGAGCACCTGGGACAGATTCAAACAGGCTCCTGTCCCCTGCACTGGCTTTTGTCTTGTGCAAACGTGTCATTTGATGCAGGCCTGATCAAACTCATTCCAGGCTGGGGGACATGGGTGGGAGAGAGGAATTAGCATCCCTCCCTGGCTGGGCCTCAGAGCCTCCTGCTGCTCCGTGTGTGGCCTCATGGGGATCCCATTCAATTACAGCTGGACCTCAAAGTCCAGCGTCCGCCTTCACATCCCGCACTGGCTCCGGAGTTTTCCAAAGGAGCCAGCCAACATCTATTAACGTTTTCCACGGACTGGCCTGCATGCTGGGCACTTTACAGACATTTTTATGGGGTGACAGGGGGGCGGATAAAATGAAATGCAGGATTAATGCATTTCCTGAAATTGAAAATTCCATCCACGGGGGCTTTTTCCCCTCGATTTGATAACAGCTACATGATATGTGTTAAGTCGGCTGCTTCCCGGCTACTCTGAAGGTGGTCCTCAGACTAGCACAGGCACATGGTCACCTGAGATCCCGGTGGAAGTGCAGACATGCTGAACCAGGACCTGCATGTTAACTGACCCCCCAGGGGGACTGTTGTGCACATTGAAGTATGAGAAGCACTGATTATGAAACCTATGTCTGAATCATTAAAACACACAGAGACCTGGGTGGGCGATAGAGGTATTTTAGAATCAAGGACACAGGGAAGTTTCCATTCAAATGAGGAAATTGGGGCTTATAGATGACGGAGCCAGAACTGTTGCCCAGAAATCCAGGCACCATGTGGCTGGACACTTGGAAGAAAGCATTAGAAGTGACAGCAGCAGAGGAAGGGCTGAGGGATGCAGTCCCCTTGACCATCCTGTAGCACCTCACTCTACCCCTCAAGTAAAGGGTGTTGTGGTCATCGAGAAGATGGACACATGACTTCTGATGTCAGCTCAAGATAGTTACCAAAGGCCAGGTGCCTCCTGCCACCTTGAAAGACTGACCTTGCCAACCGACAACAGCCTTTAAAAAAAAAAAAAAAAAAAAAAAAGCAACCGCAAGGCTTTAACACTGACGATGCTAATGCACCACATTGTCATTACCAAGTGCGGCTGATTATCTGCATGGAAGAGCGTCCCACTTGTCATGCGTGTTTCAAGTCTGAGTCCTCCCTGGGAGAAGCCTCCCCAGCCCTGTGGGTGCTGCAAGTCAGGCGTCCCTCCCAGCCCTACACAGCACTGCACTTGCAGTCTTCTCTGGTCGCTGGCATTGATGATGTTGGCCTGTCGGTGGTTTGTCTGTCCTGCTGGAATGCCAGTCCCTTATAGGCAGGGATCCGACCTGCATAGGATAGACTGGATCCCCGGTGCCAAGAGGGGACCTGGCACACAGTAGGGTGCTCAGTTGGTGTTTGTTAAGTCAATGAATGAATGACTGCCTTTGTCGGATGGGTAGGTGGATGGATGGATGAATGGATGGAGGGATGGATGGGTGATGGATGGGTGGACAGATGGGTGGATGGATGGATGATGGTTGATGGATGGATGGATGGATGGATGGACGGATGGGTGGTGGATGGATGGATAGACAGATCGGTGGATGGATGGATGGATGGATGGTGGATGGATGGATGAACAGATCGGTGGATGGATGGATGGATGGATGGATGGTTGGTGGATAGATGAATGGGTGGTGGATGGATGAATGAATGAACACATGTGTGGATGGATGGATGGATGGGTGGATGGATGGGTGGTGGATGGATGGATGGATGGACAGATGGATGGATGGATGGGGGGTGGATGGATGGATGGATGAATGGATGGATAGATGGATTGGTGAATGGATGAATGATGGATGGATGAATAAATGGATGGATTGATAGATGAATAGATGGACAGATGGATGGGTGGGTGGATGAATGGGTGGATGGATGGATGAATGGATGGATGCATGGATGGATGATGGATGAATGGATGGATGAATAGATGGATGGATGGATGGATAGGTGGGTGGATGAATTGGGTGAATGGATGGGTGGATGGATGGATCATAGATGGAGAGATAGGTGAATAATGGATGGATAGACAGATGGGTAGATGATGGATGGATGGATGGATGATGAATGGATGGATGGTGGATGGATAATGGCTAGATGGATAAAGGAATGGATAATGGATTTAGGGATACATGGATGAATACAAGGATGGATGAGGACAGAAGGATGGATGGATTAATGGAGGATTTTAAGCAGCCAGAGGGGTGGGGAAGGGCTCACTTTACTATTCTTTGAACCTTCAAAGGGAAGTCTCCAATGGAAATAATACCAGTTTAAAACATCATCCCCAACACAACAGAAACAAAGCAAGTCTCATTATGAAAGAAGAAAATCTAACCAACAAGCAAAACCAGCACTTACCTGGCAACAGGGGATTGATAGAAAACATGGCAGCCAGCCCCTCCTCTGGTCTGCGTTCCTCCCCTGGGGCTAGGTTGGGGATCCCCTGTGGTTCAGAAAACTGACCCCAAGCCTCTCTTTGCAGACTCTGCTGGATCCAGGGGAAGCCCTACCTGACGCTGTTCACCTGGCTCTCATGGTCCTGAACTGGGACCATCATCTGCCCACAGATGTGGACAAATCACAGAGAAGCGTCCTACTGCCCAGGTGTGTGGCCTCCCAGCAGGCCCCTCCCTCCCTGCAACTCCTTCACCTGGCACTTCTGCGCAGGTCCCAAGGCCCATCCGTACAAGGCAGTCTTGTCTGACCCACAGGACTGGCTTGCCGGAGTCACACAGAGGATCAGAGACACGAGTGACCTTGCTGCACTTGGGTCTCACCTGATCTCTAGGACTGTCCAGTCATCTCTTTAGCATAGCCCAACAGGTTAGAGGAAGCCCGTTCTCGTCTCCCATGCTGCCAATACAGGAGTCTTGCAAAGGGTTCTTTGCAAAAAGCATCAACTCCGGCTGGCCTGTCCCTGCCTGGCTCAGCTCCTGGGGAAAGGTGGCTGCTGGGTGGGCTCTGGTCAGCAGCTGGGATGCCAGAGGCTTGTGCCTGGTGGAGGGTGACCAGGAGCCCCGGAGGGCAGGGCAACAGTGCCCAGAAACAGCCGGTCCTGTGTGTCCCCTGCCAGGCCCAAACCCAGCCTTTTGAGCTGGTGCATCACCAGGTGTTTCCAGGGAGCACCCCTTGACCCAGAACCACCTGCGGTTCATTGGGGCTTGTTTTTAATATGCAGGCTTCTGGCCTCCCGAACCACACCTGCTGAATCCCCCTCTCTATGGGAGAAATCTGCACTTGAACAAGCTCCCAGAGGGGTCCCAACACCCAGTGAGATCTACGAAATGCTGGGGGAGCTGTGGAGCCCCATCCATGGCACTGCCCAATGTGGTGCTTGGCCCAAGCACCCAACATATGCTGGTTGAATGAACCCCTAAAGGAGCCAACCTGTTCCAGGCCTCAGTCTGTGCCTCTGTGGAAAGGAAGGCAGATACGGGTCCTTCTGTGCACGAAGGTAGGCAGCGTGGGAACATTCCATGCAAAACAGCAATAGAAATGAGAGGTGCAAAGGGCTGTGTAGGAGAGGGAGGGAGAGACAGAAAGAGAAAAGGAGAGAGAGGGAGAGAGAGAGGGATGGGGAGAGGGAGAGAGAGAGAAAAGGAGGGAGAGGGAGAGGGAGGGAGAGAGAGAGGGAGAGAAGGAGGGGGAGAGAGAGAGAGGGAGGAGGAGAGAGAGAGAGGGAGAGGGAGGGGGATAGGGAGGAGGAGAGAGAGAGGTGGGGGGGAGGCACACCACGTTAATCAGGACCAGGGACAGCAAGTCTTGACCAGATTAGCTGATCAGGTGTCCCCAGAGCCGACCTGATGCAGGGTGCTGGGTGCAGGTGGTTTCCTCAGGAGGAATGGGAAGGAGGAAAGGTGTTAAAGAGCAGTTACTGGCCTGGGAAACTGGGGCTCCATCCCAGGGGACCCTGAAGACCCTCAGAGTTCCCCTCTGTGGGTCGCTGCAGTTGGGAAACCCCTCTCCACCTCCCGTCCTTGGGTGGTCACCAAGGGCCCCTGGAGGTAGCTCACTGGTGGCATCCCTTGGAGAAAGTGCCCCAGAAGTAAAGTGGGGTATCAGGGATGCTGGACAGGGTGGCAGCTGACAGCAGAGGGTCATCTAGGTCCGTGCCTGCTGCAGGTGAGTTCTGAGCTTGGTGGGGTGCAGACTTCTCAGCCTCTGCCCTGTCTCCAATGATAACACCCTGAGCAGACCTGCCCTTCAGAAGCACCCCAACTCTCCTCCGGCCACCCCACCATCATGGTCCCCTTAAAAAGTGACCAGATTCAAACCATTATAATGGTTTTAAGTGACATGTGCTGAACAAAACTGTAGAGAGGGACAGATAAAAGCAAGAGAGGAGGGAGGGAAGGAGGGAGGGAAGGTGGGAAGGAAGGAAGGAGAGAGTTGGAAGTACCTCCAGTTGTGCAGGAAGCTTTCACATCCATTATCTCTTTAAAACCACCCCAAGGAGTCCTTGCAATAGGTAACATTATCCATGTTTTCCAAAGACAGGGAAACTGGGGCTCAGAGACATGACACCACTTCCCTAAAGTCACCCAGCAAAATATCGGGCCAAACCCCTGAACTCCAAAACTTGTGCTGTTTCTCACCTCTCTCCCGCTGCCCCTTGTGACACTTACTTATGTTGCAGGTGAATGTTGTTAGTCCTCAACGAGATCCTGCCACTCGGGGCATCGCTGCAGACTTGCAGCCTCAGCATCTGCCAGAGCTCATTCAAAATGTGGCCTGCTGGGTGCGGTGGTGCACACCTGTCATCCCAGCTACTTGGGAGGCTGAGGCAGGAGGATGGCAAGTTCAAGACCAACCTTAGCTGTTTAGTGAGATGCTGTCTCAAAATAAAAGATATAAAGGAGCCGGGGATATAGCTCCGTGGTAGGGAGCCCCTGCATGCAATCCCAGGACCAAGACAAAAATGGACATTAAAACAGTGCAGAGACTGGGGCCCCAGCCCTACTTAACTGGAATCCACAGTTTAGCAAGATGCAGGACTTACGTGCTCAGGGTTGAGAAGCACTGTCCCCAGTGACCCTGGGGCACAGAGACAACTCTTCCTTTGATCTCGCTTACATTCCACAAGAGCGCTTTCTTGATCCGAGGCAAATGCTGAAAAAATGAAGCAAGTGATAAGTTCCTCTGGGTCAGAGAGGGACGCTATGTGACTGACCGGCTGACTGTGTGTCAGGCACTGGCTGGACCAGTGTGTGTGTCTGGATGTGGCCAGCTGGGGCCGAGCCTGTGCACTTGGTCATGTGACTGGGTCTCTGTTGGGCACTAGTTGTGTGCGGTGCATTGCTGGGGACAGATTTGTGAATTTGATGGTCAGTGACCCAAATTCAGGACTGGGTGGAGAGCTGGGAACACCCAGAGAGATCGATAAGCAATTACAACTATTGTTATCATTAATAATACATGTTACTGGAAGAAGCAGAGGCAAGGAAGCTGGGCCTGCTGAGGGGCCCAGGCAGTGGCCAGCTGGCCCACGTTGCCCACAGGTCCAGCCCTGTGCATTATGGGTCACCTCTCTGCCTCTGGTGCCTGTTGTTTGGTATGTATGCTCAATCACCCACTATGAGCTGTGTGACCTCATACAAATCACTTAATCTCTCTGGGTCTCAATTCTCTCACCTGCAAAATGATAAAAGTAGTGTACAATTTATGGGGATTTTGAAAGGACTAGTGATGTTCCTATGTCCACTGTCATTATTTACCTGTCCCTGTTTTTCCCATCTCTGAAACCTGGAGGGCGGCCCACCAGAAGCTCGAGACCTGAAGGTGAAGCCCCTGACCCTCTGAATCACCACGGGGGCATCGCTCACAGCTCACTCCATACCACACACGACTGGAAGCATCTCTGTCTCTCTGCACCAATCCTCGGCGGGCAGGACTCTGTGATTCCCATTTTACAGTCCCAGAAACCAGAGCAGAGGCATTGACGAACCTGTCCAGGGTCACATGCTGGTTAGTAGATGATGAGGCTGGGATCTGAAGCCGACAGTCTCTGTCCCAAGCACCTGTCCCTGACCACCCTGGGGGCTGTGATTGAATGAATGACAGGGAGGAAGGGGCGGGAGGGGGAGGAGAGGATGGCGGGGGAGCCTGGGAAGAAGAAGGGGTGCAGCTGACCTTGGGCTTGTCAGGGGTGGAGGCAGGGAAGGTGCCTGGCCTGGCACCCAGCAAGAGCTCGGCACAGATTAGCAGGCACAATGATGACCACGCAGGGACCCCTGCCTGGCCGAGTGGGGAAACAGGAATGGTGGTGGGTTGGACCTGTGCCCACGGAGGGTGGGACCAGCCTGATTTCGTGAGAAGCCTGGAAGCGAGACCCTCGCGGGCCGGGTCCCTCTCACATTCCCCAGGTGGAGCCCTGCAGGCACCGTGGTGGCAAGTTCACTGCCCATCCTGGGGATGGGTCAGGGTTCTTCAGGACCCCTTGGTGTGGGGGGTGATGAGACTTTCCCTCAGGGCCGAGGCAGAGGTGGGGTTCCCAGCTCCAGCCCCAGCGTTAGCGCGGTGACCCCCCGTGGGCCTGGCCTGGGCGTGGTTGGCTGGCACCCTCCCCGGCTCCAGGTCCTGGACCCTCCTGATGATGCTCAGGAAGGGGCAGAACCCAGCGTGGCTGCCTTCAAGGAGAGAAGGTTTCTGGATGTATCTGTCAGGCTGTGCGGCAGGAATAGCAGTCCCCGATCTCAGTGCTCGAGAAGTGGGTGAAGGCTCCCGTCTAGCCAGGCTGTGTGTCCAGTGTGGTTGCTCAGGGCTACTCTCCTGGCTCAGGGCATCAGGCGGATGGAGGCTCCACCCTAGGGAACATCCCTGGTTACTCTGGCAGGGGGCAGGGTGGAGAGTCACACTGCAGGTAGGACTTCCACCTGGCATGCCCGGCTTCCCTGCCCACAGCTCACTGGCCACAGCAACAAGGCAGGGGGAGGGCAGTCCTACCCTGTGGCTGCCACACAGACTCGTGGGGCCAGAAGGGCTGCTGTGTGCACAGAGGAACTTTAAGAGCTGGCAGGCGAAGCTGGGGGCATGGGGCTGGGTCGGGGCTCAGTCCAGGGCTGGACCAGGGTCAAGGCTCATTCTATAGCAGAGTTGGTCTTTAGTGTGGGATTAGGGTCCGGGCTCAGTCTATACCATGGTTAGGGCTTGCTTGGCAACAAGGGTCAGTCTTCAGTATGTGACTAGGGTCAGGACTCAATCTGGGACTATGGCGAAGGATCAGTCTGTAACTGGGATCAGGGCTCAGGACATAATGGTTTAATCTATGACTACTGAGGGCTTAGGCTGTACCAAGGGTTGGTGTACAGAATGTGACTGGGGTCAGGGCTCAATCTTTGTCAATAGCTGGGGCTTCATCTGGGATTATGGTGAAGGATCAGTCTAAATGGGATCAGGGTTCAGGTCCTAATGGTTTAATCTATGACTACTGAGGACTTAGGATGTAACAAGGGTTGGTGTACAGAATGTGACTGGGGTCAGGACTCAATCTTTGTCAATAGTTGGGGCTTAGTCTGGGATTATGGTGAAGGATCAGTCTAAATGGGATCAGGGTTCAGGTCCTAATGGTTTAATCTATGACTACTGAGGGCTTAGGCTGTATCAAGGGTCAGAGTGACTGAGATCTGGGCTCAGTCTATAACTGGGATCAGGGCTCAGACTGTAACAGGGACAGGCTCATTCTGGAGCAACATTCAGGGCTCACTTTAGAGCCAGGATGAAGGTCCAGCCCTAGGCCAGGATCAGAAGTCCCTTGTGACCTTTCAGCACCCACTTCCTAGACTGCCCTGAGGCCCTGCCTCACCCCCAGGACCACATGAGACTCCCTCAAGGGGCCTCGTGTCCCACTCATGGATGCTCTGAACTCAAGAAGAAAGTCCAACAGCCATTCCATCCATGCCCCTGCCTCTCGCTATGCTCTGTGTCCCTGTATGAAAACTGCAGGTGGTGAAGGCCTATATTCTCCCCCCTCCTTCCTGCAAACTTTCCAGCAGTAGTGTCCTCTCCTTGCAGTGAAAGGGGTCAAGTCATTCATTCCACGTTGGTGAAGTGAGCACCTACTATGTGCCAGCTCTGTGGGCTGGAGCCACGAGTAAAGGTGACGGGCCTGGAGCTAGGCTGGGTGGAGCAGGCGCCTGGCTGATTCACACAGAGCCGCTAACAGTGGGACGGCCCTGCAGGAACAGGCGTCATCAGCTCTGGGACAAGAGCAGAAAGGGGCAGACCAAAGATCCAGGAGGCCTCAGCCAGGGGCAGGGCCAGGCACGGTGCCAGAGTGGCCTCCTGGGAGTGAGCAGGGCCACCAAGGCACAGGCTGGTGCATGTCAGTGAGAGGAAGCGCCACAGGCCAGCAGCTAAACAACAAGCTCACCACACTGGGCGAGGTCAAGGTCAGGGACCCCCAACCAAGGCCTGGAGACAGAGGCAAGGAGAGGGGCCTCCTGTGGGCTTCCTGCCTCCAGGGCTCCCCACTGCCCACAGAGGAATCTGCAAGGGAGACCTCGAGGCCCTGCCCCACTCATGCCTCATCAGGAGCAGGTCCTCAAGCTGCCAGCCTCTCCGCTGTCCCTGCTGCCTCTGCGCCTTCCCTAACCTTGGCTTCCCACTGTGGCCCTCTCCTACATCCTTCTGTCCCCTCCCCCAGCTCCCTGCCCCTCTCTTGGAAATAAGGGCCCCTGTGCTTGTGCCCTGGGATGAGGCACCTGGTCCACCTTGCTGCTGACAGTAGACAGACCTCAGATGGAGATGCGGGTTCTGGTCAGTGCAATGGTGCATGCCTATAATCCCAGCGACTTGGGAGGCTGAGGCAGGAGGATCACAAGTGGAGGCCAGTCTCAGCAACTTAGTGGGAGAGAACCTACCTAAAAATAAAAAATAAAAAAGAGCTGGGGATGTAGCTCAGTGGTAAAGTGCCCTGGGTTCAATCCTAAGTACAAGAAAGGAAGAAAGAAGAGAAGAAAAGAGGGGTTCCATCTTGCCCATGGTTTTCTCTGGCCCACATGGAGCTGGGCACATAGAAATACATACAAAATTAATGGTCAGCGAATGGCTCTCTCCCACCAGAACACCCTCTCTGGGGCCCAGATCTGCCATCCATCGCTCTGTGGGTAAGATGAGAGCGGGCAGTTGCGGTTGGAGAGAAGGGCCCAGCTTTTCATCTCGGCTGCTCTGTCTCCACAGCAGCAGAGCCCGTGGCCGTGACACAACTGGCCACGAAGCCTGGAGACTGAGCCTCTGGCCCACTGGGAATGAGTCTGCAGCCCCGAATGTGAAAGTTGAGGGACTCAGCTCTGGACCAGGCCCAGCGCCCTGTCCACAGGGGAGGTCATCACAGGGCCCACCTCCCCAGGCTGCAGGGGGACATCATGAGTTTGTAGGCTAAGGGGCTGAGGATGGCAAGTGGCCCTTCAGAGACCCCTCAGTGTCCTTTGTGTTTCCTTTTGTTAGCTCTGGGGTCCACTCAGACCATGAGATCAGATGGGGAGTCCCACAGAGAGAAGGGGACCCAGGCAGGGAGAGGCGGGCGGGAAGGAGATAGGCCCTGAGGCCCAGGACCCTGGCAGGGTGGCAGTGGCTCCCTCACCTGGTGCACCCACCCAGAGCATGCACAGGGGCTGGCGAGGGTCTCAGGCTGCTCCGCAGCTCAGCGCAGATGACACACAGGCGGACTTACCACAGGTCCGCACACGCTCCTGCACACTCGCTCACAATGCACACACAACCCCCAACACGCTCACACGTGGCCACACCTCTGTCACATGCAGCACATGGGTGCCCCGAGGAGACGGGCCTGGACCCCCTCCCACTCACGACCTCCCCTGCTCCTCTGCCCAGCAGACGGGACACGATGGAACACGCTTCTTCCCCTTTCCAGAGAGGCCTGTGGCGGAGGCTCTGCTGAGAGAAGGCCTCCGAGCACCAGCATGACAGAACCCTCCCAGCCACAGTGGTGGCTCTGGTGGTAGCAGGGACACAGGGTCCCTTCTGTGAGACCCCCTTCCTCCTCAGCTGGGTTGTCTTGACTTTCCTGGGTGGGAAGGGACCCAGTAAGGGGGTCAGGCGGCCCGCGGGGTTACCGTTTGGGTGGAGGACACTGTGTGTGTGTGTGCGTGTACATGCATGTGTCGGTGTGTGCACAGGTTTCCATGGGGGTGTCCTCTGGTCACGCTCTGGGAGCCCAGCCAGGGTCCTGGGAGGGGGAGCAGCCCTCAGCCTGGGACTAGGAACCAGTCTGTGGCAGTGACAGGCCAGGGCCCAGCCCAGCTCTTTTGCCCCCTGGGTTGTGGCTTTGGGGAAGTGACATCAGCTCCCTGGGCCCCGGTCCTGGTCTCTGGGAGGCCAGCTTCATAACAATGGTGTTGGAATCGACCTGGTGCCACGGCCTGAGGTCAATGCCCAGAGCAGCACCAAGCGCTGCCTGCACCCTGGGTGGCACTGGTACACACCGTGGCTCTGAGCCAGGGGAACCAGGCTGCTCTGGGACAAGCCTCAGGTTCCCCTCTCTGCCACTCAGAAGCAGGAAGACAGAAGTCCCTGCCCCATCCTCAGAGGGAGGAGGGCAGTGCCCCCCCATGGAGACCATCCCAGGGGCTGTTTCCATGGCAACCTGGGATACCCCGCTGTGGGGGCCGCTTGGCCAGGCCCCCTCCCCTGCTTGTCAGGACCCAGGTCATTACAAACATGCCCCCTGGCCACCCTCACCCTCCTCACAGCAGCCCAGGGAGGTGGGGAGCAGGTGGGAATCATGCCCACTTTCTACACGGGGACACTAAGGCTCCCGGGGGAATCAGGTTGGCACTAGAGCTCCAACCCGCTAAGGAGTCCTCAGGTCTTCATCCTTCATCCTCAGCCTCCGGTCCCTGTGTGAATGTCACCTTCTCCAACAGAGCCCTGCCTGCCAAACCAAAAACAGCATTGCCTGGCCCTCTGTCGCAGATTCCCGCAGCCTCCATGAGTCTGGAATTGCCTACTATCCCAACGTGGCGGGAAACTCTTCAAAGTCGTTTCTTAACATCTCCTGAACAAGGCCCAATAAGTATTTGCTAAATTAATGAATGAGTAAGTGAATTAAATACAGGATTGACACTCTCTCTTCCCCCTTTGACCAAATATATCTGTTGCTCAGAATACCTGACCGCAGTCATGAAGCTGGGTCTGAATTTCCTTCCTTGTCAGGAACAGTTTGGCAGTTCCACGAAAAGTTAAACACAGAGTGGCCATCTGATCCAGCAATTTCACTCCTAGGAATGGAGAATTGAAAACAGGTGCTCAAATACTTTTACACAAATGTTCACAGCAGAACTAATCACAATAGTCAGAAAGGTGGAACCAACCCAAAGGTCCACCAAGGGATGGGGGAATAAACAAAACATGGTTGATTCACACTGTGGAATATTATTCAACCATGAAAAGGGAATGAACTCTGCTGCAATGTGGTTGGACCTGGAAAACACCATGCTAAGTGAAAGAAGTCAGGTGCAGAATGTCACATGTTATATGGTTGCATTCAGATGAAATATTTAAAACAGGCAAGTCAACAGAGACAGGAAGTAGATTTATGGCTGTCATGGGCTGGGGAGAGAGGAAAACAGGGAGTGACTATTAATGGCTCTGGGGTCTCCTTTGGAGGTGATGAAAATATTCTGGAACTAGACAGAGGTGATAGCTGCAAAACACTGTTCAGATGCCACTGCATTGATCACTATTTACAAAAACAAGTGGTGGTCTAGATTTGGTCCATAGCCTAGAGGTTATCACCCCTGTTTCTTCTTTTTATTTATGCCAAAGTGACATCGTGTGTGTAGCACTGGTTCCAAGTGTTCTTTTAAAATCACGTGGTTGAAGAAAAGGGAGTTTAAAGGAACTCTCAGTAAGGATAAACCAGAGCCCAGGTAATGCTGGGAAGGAGTCCCCAGTGGATGGAGGCTGTGTGCCGTGGGCAGGGTGTGGAGACAAGCCCAGGTGGTCGGGAGGACCTCCAGGGATGCAAGGGCGGAGTGAGGCTGGGCTGGGCAGGGCCGCAGGGCCCTGGGCAGCCTTGACACAGAGCAGGCCACTGCTCTCAATTCCGGCCTGACCTTGGGAGCGTGGCACCGCCTGAGCCTCACATCTGCCTGGCCAGATGCAGCTGCAGAGGTCACGCGGGGCTCTGTGGGGCCCTCCACATGGCATCGCGGCTTGAGACAGATGCTTGCTTGGGCGTCTATCACCGAGGTTGTCTCAGAACCAGGAGGAATGGGCAGGGCCACCTCCTGACGGCTGACACCTGTCACCGACCCACAGTTCCAGCCACCGAGGGGCCAGGCTCCGGAGGCCACGCTGGCCAGAGCTGGGTGTCCTCGTCCTGGCTGCCGTTCTTTGCTGGTGTCGTCGGGGGTCTGCCCATGGCCTTCCTGCTTCTGCAGGCGCTGAGCCTCCGTGGCCTTGGTGACATGGAAGGCCCACCCAGGGGAAGATCAGGGGTGGTGGGTGGGGTGCAGGACCCTCAGGACAGACTGACAGCCACACACACCAGAGCTGGTGTGGAGAAGCTGACCAAGCCGTGGTATCCACTTTGGGCCTCCCATGACCAGGCAGTCGCACCACGTCCCTCGCTGCCTGTACTCGAGCGAGTCCTGGCTCCACCCTGTGCCTTGGTCTCCCCAAGAGGCTCCTCATGGGGACCCACACGGCACCCCTTCTAATCCACATGACACACATTTCGAAGGCCAGGCACACAGGGGGGCTCCAGGACCAGCCACTGAGGATGGCCATCGTTAGTCCCCTCTGGCCAGGCCCCATGGAGACGTCCCCAGGGGCCACTGGGGTCCCTGTCTCCTCCACCCGATGGTGCTGGTGGTCTGGTGACACTGGCTGTTTAGCTCAGTGAATGAGGCTGGTCTCTGCCAGTGTAGATCTGGGGAGAGGCCATCCCCACACTCCGTGCTCGAGCTGGGTCTCATTTACATCGCCAGGCAGCTTCCTCAGCCATGTCCCCCTTATGACCACGTTCTCAGAGCTCTGAGCTTAACTGCCCGTTGCCACAGCCTTTGCCCAGGGTGCTGGTGGAAATGAGAGACGCTGGCCGGCCCACTCATTTGCAGCTCATCACCCGGGGCTGGTACATGGCCTGGGCACAGGGCACTGCAGCGACGTGTGTCAGGAGCAGACGCGTGGCAGTGGGTGGGGCAGGGCCTCCTCCTTTGCCCTCCACTGGGCCATTCTCATGTGTCAGTGGGATGACCTGTCATTGTGAATCAGGGATGCGTCCAGGCCAGCTGTGACTCCTGGACTCCTGCTCATGTGGGTTAAAATCTGAACCCCTTGCCATGGATCCACGAAGCCCTGGAGGACCTGAACCCACAATCTCTCCACCCTCCTCTCCCATCATTCCCTTCCACCTTGCTGACCATGTCCCAGTCACACCAGCCTCATTGCAGTATCTCCAATGAGTCCCTCCTGCCCCAGGACCTTTGCACATACTGCTGGCTCTTCCTGGCTTGCTCTTACCCTAGCATTCACACGATCACCTCCTCTGCCTGTTTCCGGTCTCTGTTCCCAGAGGCCTTATTTAGAATATTTCCCTTGTCTTGCACTGTCTTCTCTCACTTTACTGTCCTTCACTGAATTTCTTACTGTGTATGGTGTATGGCAGTCGCTGGCATGTGATTCTTTGATGGTCCCTCACCCCACAGTGCTGGTGTCCTTCAAGGAGGGCAAAGGCTTTGGAGGAAAACACAGCAAACTAAATGCAGGGCCTGGCCTGGCTCTTCAGTGGTAAGTACTACATCCTTGTTCTGGGGTCCCACTCTGGGGGTGTTCCCATTTAGAACCTCTAGGTCCCTCATCCTGCTCTGCAGAGACAATGAGAGACAGCAGGTGGCTTTGGACCACTTGACAGAAGATGAAACGGAGGCTCAGGGATGTGACGTAACTTCCTAGACCTTTGACTTTCTGCCAAAATGGTGCCCTCTGCCCCCACCACAGGGCCCTGCCAGGCTGTGCCCATTTCACCACCCCATGAACTCATTGCTATAGATGAATCTTGAGTGCTCTCTGAGGCCCATGTGTTGAAGTTTTGGTCTCCAGACTATGAAGAGGTGAGGCCTCGTGGAAGGAAGGTAGGTCACTGGGAGCTTGCCCTTCAAGTGGATAGTGGGACTCTGCCCCCTTCCCCTGCTTCCTGGCTGCCGTGAGTAAATAGCTTTGCCCCAACATACTTTCCCCACCATCACCATACAGGGCTGCCTCAGGCCCAACGCAACAGAGCCAACTAATCATGGACCGGAACCTCTGAAACTGTGAGTCAGAATAAACCTTTTCTCTCCTTAAGTTGATAATGTCAGGTGTTTTGTTATAGTAACGGAAAGCCGACTACCACACTCTCATCTTCTTTCAGACTTCTTTTCTTTGACATTACCTGCCTGCAGGAACCACCTCTTCTGAGTCTAGGGCAGATTTGCCCTTTGGAAGTTCTCAGCACTCCTTGGTCCTCTTGAAAGTGTCCATCAGAATGGACAGAGTAAAATGGGAGAAAATCATTTTGCCAAAGGGTGGGTTTGAGGGCCTCTGCCGGATGCAATGTAAGCCACCCTCAGAAGGCGGGTGCTCCCCAGGGTAAGACAGGGAAGAGAAGACCAATGCAGATGCATCAATGAGCAGGGTGCAGTCTGCAGGGATGCCTTGGTGGCTGTGAACAGCACTCAGGGGGCAAGAAGTTGAGATGCTGCTCCACAACCTCCCGGGTCCTGGATTCCAAGTTGTTCCTGTGCCGTGAGTTTCCTGGCACTTCCGATCTACCATGTGAGGACCAAGCTCACACCTGTGGTCACTGGAAGGCCACAGCACAGAGAAGCAGGTGGCAGGGGTAGAATGCCATTGACATATTTGAGAAGTACCCTCTGAACAGCCCAGAGGGGGACAGGAGGCATGTGCAGTAACCGAGCATCTCTGGCCACTTCTGGCTGTAGCTGTGACTTGCATCTTTACAAAGAATCAATCCACAACACTCTGCTTTCTAGCCCTGAGCCTCGAGCTGCAGAAAAGCCCAAGACTGGGGTCCTGCCCTCCAGATCAGAAACGAGAGCTATGTTGTCCAGACTGAAACACCAGGACAGCCCAGTGAGGCAGGCACGTTTCACAGATGAGATGCAGAAGCACAGAGAGGTGAAGGGGTTTCACTAAGGTCACACAGCTAGTAATGTAGTAAAGGGTAGTACTGGGATTTGAACCCAGGGCCTGCACCCTGAGCCCTCTCTTCTGCACCATAGTCATAGCTGCTAACATGACCACTACCCTCCCTTTGTGCAAGGAGAGCCTCCACATCCACCCTGATCATCCCCATTTTATAGGTGGGGAAACTGAGGCCCAGGAAGGATGTAATCAGAAAGCACATGGGAGCCAGATCCTGGGGTTGGAGACCCAGGCCAGCTGCCTGCCAGGGAGACAGCCTCAGTCACTGCCCCTCCCTAGTCCCCTGGAGGCCGGAAAGTGGAAGCAGGGCTGGGATATACGGGTCACTGCCACTCACAGGGCAGGGCTGCAGCTAGACTGCCTGCCTCCATTCCCTCTGCTGTGAGCTCTAACTGCACCCACCTCCCATCAGGAGCTGGGCACGCAGCAGGGCCAGGATTCAAATTGGGGCAGTGGGCGTCCAGCACCCAACCCACCTTCACCCCCAAGCAGGGATCCCTTTCAGGGCCCGAGCTGGGTGGCTGCTAACCCGGGGGAAGTTCCTGCAGGCAGCTTCAGCTCTGTCCTCTCTGCTCCCAGAGGAGCGTCCGGGGTCAGGTGTGGGCCCTGCTTGGTGGAGCAGCATCAGAGCCTGGTGCCTGGCCCAGCCTGTGTGGTTGGCATGACACCCCCAAACCCGGGAGAGTACCTCATTCCCAGGGTGGCTGGATCTGCAGCAGGCCTGCATCACGGGCTCCCGTGAAACCACTGCCAGCTCACTCCCACCCGGCAGGGCACCCCACCTTCTGTGAAGAATTAGGGCATCTGTCACCGCCCAGCAGACACGACTCTCGGGTTTGATTCTGAAGGTTGATTCCTTTCACTGGGACCATCCTACTCCCATGTCCGTGCCTGAGGCTCCCGAGGTCCAGGAGAGGAAACAGAGGCTGGGCCACAGCCCCCAGTCCTGCCCATGGAGGGCTGGGCCTGGGTCCCTGGCTCCGAGGTGCCAGCTTAGGCCTGTGAGGCCCAGGGCTTCCCACCTTTCTCTCCACCAATTACTCTCTGGGCTTGGTCCTCCCCTGCGCTGCCTCCACGGATCTGAATTGGCCTCTGATCCCTACTTAACATGCATCGCTAAAAACTCCATGACAGCTTGTCACTTGCAGATTAGCTCCTCACCTGATGAAATGATTTATTTAGAAGGTTCCTCTCCTCTCCCCGATTCCTCTCTACTTTTTATTCATTCCTTGACTGAGAACATATTAATCAGAAATAAGACTGATGGGGGATGGAGGTGGGTGTGATGGGGTCAGTAAGAGGAGGCTGTGGAGGGAGGTGGCCAGGGGACAGGGGGACGGTGGGGCCAGGGAAGAGGCCAGGAGGGGAAGGGGCTGAGGCTGGTGGGGAGGAGGCAGGGGAAGCCGGGAGGGAGGAGGGAGGCCAGGTCAGAGGCAGGGGAGAGGAGGACTCAGCAGGTGGGGAGGCAGGGAGAGGGAGAGAGGCCAGGAGAGGGAGAAGGGGTGAAGCAGGAAAAGGAAAAATACCAGAGTCAAAAAAAACCCCAGAGAGAGGAAGGAGGGACAGCGAGCGTGGGAAAGTGCCCGGTGCAGGCAGGTCCCAGTACAGCCACCGGCACTGGCCCCCACGCCGGCCCCGAGCCCTGTGCAGCCAGCCGCTGCTGCTGGTGCAGAGTGGAGCTGCCACACAGCCTGGCCAGGCCGAGGCCAGGGCCACCCTGCCCTGCAGCCTGGAGGGAGGGCCCGCCGGTCCTGCCTGTTATCTCCCCTTTGTTACTTCCTGCATCTACATATGCTGATATAAATTTCTATGAAACATAAATATACATGTATAAATCTCTCTCTCTCCCCCCCCTTTCTCTTTTGCAAGCCCACGAGATAATCAGGCCTGGAGCAGAGGCTACAATGATAAGAAGATTAGAGAGGATTGCTTCATTTGTTGCAAGATTTCCAGGAGGGATATTTTGGTCTCAGAAGACCAGCCAGAAATTTCTAAATAGGCTGTGTCTGAGCTAACTCAGAGCTGCTCCCCACTGGGATGTTAATAGTACAAAGAGCCAGAGACATGCGGGGTGAAGATGAGTTATAATGATTATTTTATTTTATTGGGCTTCAACAAACCCAACCAGTTTGTCTGCGTGTGAAAAATTAGCTGTTCTCACAGCAGCAAATTTCACAGCGTTTGGCGTTATGTATCTTTTTCTCCAGAGAGGGGGCCGGCCTGTGCAAGGGCTCAGGGGTGACAAGGATGCCCCAGTTTGACTTGGATGCGGCTGTGGGACCGGAGCCATGACCGGTCTGGACCGAATGGGGTTGTCAACGCAAAACTTAGGGAAAACGTGAGACACATGGTCCACAGAGGTGGTGGGAGCAGGTGGTGAGGCACCTGCAGCATGTGCGGCTGAAGGCAGCCCCACTGTCATTTGCTGCTTTTTAAAATACTTTTTTAGGTTGGCAATGGACTTTATTTCATTGACTTATTTCTCTCCCCCACTGAGCCACCACCTCAGCCGGCACTTTGGGTTCTCTGCTTTCCACACACATGGGTCTTGGCACGTGGTGATGATGTATAGAACTCCCTCCCACCCACTTTGTGACGGATGCCTCTGCTTTAGACTCTGGGTCATGCGCACAGTAGGAGCACAGTAGGAGCTTTAGGAGGCCACGGGATTCGGTTGCTGATGGAGAGTCCAGCGGATTGCTGGGAGTTCATTCCAGCTGACCAGCACTGATGTGGCCCAGAGGTTAACCAGGGGACCTCACGGTGGCCCTTCAGCACTCAGACCTCGGGGCACCTGCTGCATGTCTGGCTCTGCTCTGAGCACGTCCCTCAGCTGGCCTTGCTCAGCCCCACGATGCCCTGGGAGGGAGTTTCTATTTGTCCTGCTGTGGGCCGTGGGGTCAGCTTGGAGAGGTGCTGTTTGTACAGCACTTACTGTGCCCACAAGGGCTTGCCCCTGGGTCTTGGGATGGCCGGTGCCGTGTCCCCCCTCCTGGCTCACTCTGCAGCCGTGACCTTCACCACCTCCCTGAGTTTGCCTCACCTTCTCTCCTTACAGCAAAGAGCCACTTCCTCACTGGGCCCACAGCAGCCCCCATGTATGCAGGTGGCTCATTCACAGGCTTTTGGGGGAAGGGAAGGCGCCCAGCAGAAACCTGGAGCTGAGCGCTGGGCCCAGCTGGCCTCCGCAGTGTAGCCCTAGCTGACCTCCAGCTCTCTGAGCTTCAGTCCTCCCAGCTGCAAAGCACCTTCCAGGGAGTGGCGAGGTTACTCTGGGTCAAGGGACGTCAAAACACTCAAGAGAGGTTCATTATGGAGGCCGAGGGAACAGCCGAGTGCCCACCGAGGCCCTCTCCTCCCTGCCTTCTATATCCAGGATCCTGGATTTGGCCCTGGGCAGGAACAGAGGTCTTGGGAGATTCTTTACAAGGAGCCACCCAGCTGAAAAAGGACCCCTTGCCCCTTCCCAGTCTCTGGGCTTCTCTCAGCCTGGAAACAGGCTGGAGGCTGGAAACAGGACCTCCTTACTGGGGGGACCTCAGGACGCAGACCCCCACCCACTTCCAGAGTCTCTAGCCAGGGTGGTTGGTAAGGGCGGGGAGGATGATCATCAGCTTGGCTCCAGCCACCAGGGTGAGGCTGGCAGCTGGCTGATCAGAGCTATTATTATTACTGCCATCATGGTTGTTGGACGAAGTCGCCTGGGTCTCCTCGGGTCCAAGCCTGCGCCCAGCCTCCCTGCCTCCCAGCCTCCTCCCTGCACCCCGACCCTGCTCCTTTCATGTCCCCTGCTGCTGCCCGTCACCAGCTCATTCCTCATTATCTCACTTGCCACAGGTCTGAACATGCACAGCTGCCATCTTTGTTCCAGGCCATTATCTGTGGCGGCGCGGCTGAGCCAGGTTGCGGGCAGACAATCACGGTGTAATAGGGTGTCTGCAGCTATTGCTGTGTGTGTCCAGCAGATCGGTCATGCCACCTGACACCAGGCAGGCAACAGCCAGGAAGCCTGCTGGCCACTCTCGGAATCTCTACTGCCCCTCCGCGTGCAGGACCAGACAGGCAGGGGAACTGGGAGAGGCCACGGGTGACCTGCGGGCCTCAAGGGTCTCCCTCACCAGGTCCCACCTCAGCCCTATCAGGAGGGCAGCTTCTTCTACCCTGTTATTCAGATGTGAAACTCAGGCTCAGAGAGGGACACTCACTTGCCCCAGGGCACAGTGAGTGGTGACATCATGGGGACTGGAACCCAGGTCTGTCAACCCCAAAGTCTGTGATCTGAAGCACCTCACCCTGCTATTCCCAGAGCCTGCCTTTCAGGGTAGCAAAGGGATTTGCATGTTCAGGACACAGAGGCCCAGTACCTGCTGAACCGTCTTCTAGACACAGAGCTGGGAGACCCTCTCCTCCTGGAGTGGGTGGGTAAAGTTGGGGGTGGGAAGGAACAGACATCATGGTAGGCCAGAGCACATGGATATGAGCAGGGACCCTGGGGTCCACACCAGGCTTCTGCCTCTGCCTTTCCTGCTGTGTGACTTGGTCCAAGTAGCTTCACCTCTCTGTGCATCAGGTTCTTCGTGGCAGTGATGGGAGGCCCTTCGTCAAGGGGTGGCTAGGAAGATTTAGTGCATGGTAGGAGGGCCTGATGCTCCGGAACATGCCCTGCAGTCCTGCTTGGGGCCGTCACCTACCTCTCCAAGGAGCCCAAGCAAGGTACGTCCACATATCACTCCCATTTCACAGGTGCTGGATCTAAGGGGGCTCAGAGCCCTGCCTGAGACCACCTAGCTAGGAACACCCTGTATTTTTCTTCCTGCATCTTTAGGCATTATCTGAGCACCTACTGTGTGCTGGGCTTGGCCCTGGGTGCTGCTGCAGTTACAGAAGGACAGCTTTGGAGCAGCCCTGGTTGGTTCAGGGCCCTGCTCTTGGCCAAGCTTTAAGATGCCTGAGCACCGCTCTGCCCAGCGCTCCTGAGAGGGAGGCTCCGTCATTCTCCTCAGGCAAATGAGAACATGGAGGCCCAAGAGTTAGACCAGGTGGAAGGTTTCAGCCTTGTGGAGGGGTCTGCCAGCCAGGACCTCCAGGTGGACCTGCCATGGGTTCCAGAAGCAGCACCACCCACATGGAAAGGCCCAGCAGGCCTGGTGGACCACAACTCAAGCCTGGGCTGCTGGGCACCAGGAAGGCTTCCTGGAGGAGGCAGGCGGGAGGCGCCAAGCAGGGCACCTGAGACGACATCTAAGGCAGGCCACAGGCGCTGGGCTGGACAGGACCCAGGACTCACAGGCCTGCAGGAAGGGGCTCTGGCAGCATGCGGTGGATGCAGGGATCAGCGGCTTATGTGGGCTATCCAACCACTGGGGGACGGCAGCCCGGCTTCGCATCATCCTGCTAGGGGAGTTTTGACCCCGTGACATGCACTTGATGGGAAATCACAGAATGCAGGGCCCCCGAGATGAACCTCAGACCCAGCTGGCAGCCAGGGCCAGGCAGGTAGGCTGGAGCAAAGCAGGGACGGGGCTGCAGAGGCTCTGGCTGTTTGAGGCCTGGGGTGGGGAGGCTGGCGCATGTGGAGTAAGTGGTGCAGAAATGCCAGGGGTGTGTCCGGGGCCCGGGCAGGAAGGACTTTGGTCAAGATGGAAGCCAGGTGCTTGCCCCTCTTTGGGTGCCTGCTGGTGCCTGACCCTGTGCTCCATGCTGGGCGCACCCATCTGGGGCCTCCTCTATCCATCAGCCTATGGGAGACTCCTGTGTCACCCCCACCTCACAGACCAGCACCCCAGGGGCTCTGAGAGCCAAAGGCCCCTGGGCTCTGACTCCAGAGTGCAAGTTCTCAGCCTCCACAAAATGCAGAGGCCTCCTCCCTCTCAGGACTCCCCTTGCCTGATGGGGTGGGGGGAGGCTGAGCCAGAATGTCCCCTCCCCAGCTTTAGAGGAGGCTCTGCCTCCCTTCCTGCGGCCTCAGCCTGTCCTGTCCTCCAGCCTCACCCATCAGCAAGACTCCAGCCCAGCCTTGCCATCCAACTCCTACCCACCCTACAGAGCCCTGCCAAGAGGGCCCCGCCCCAGGGAGTCTCCCAGGTCAAACGGCCCTTCATCCTAGGTCATTTCCTCCTGCATCAGGGCATTCTGTGCCAGGACCATTTTACTGGGTTTCTTAGTAAGAAGGACGATATCAGCTACTCTTTATTAAGCCCCTGGTGTATGCCAGGCTTGGTCCGTAGCAGAAGTTGTAATCATGGTAGAAGTGCCAGAGTGGACATTGCAATCACCCCTGGGTCTCCATGGGGCTGCTTCCAGGACCTACAATGGATACCCACGTCCAAGATGCTCAGGTCCCTCGCATCCACGGCAGAGTGTTGGCACATAACCTCCACTCCTCTTCCCGGACACATCAGATCATCCTGATGACTCACAACACCTCATACGAGGTGAACGCTCTGTGGGCAGTGGCCACACGGTCCTGATCAGTACATCAGGACCCTCCAGAGAGCACTGTGCACATGGAACTGGGAGGGCAGTTGGGGGGAGTTCTGTGGAGGGGGAGATGAAGGCTGGGAGGAGGCAGGCCTGGGAGGCCAGGGCTCAGGAGGGACCTTCAGCAGAGCCCAGTGGAGCAGAGACCCCAGGAGGATCCATGGGACGCGGCATGTGCCAAGGGGAGGTTGGAGGTCACCATGCAGGGAAAGTCGCAGGAGGGTTATATGCGGGGAGGTGGTTTGGACGGGCTCCATTTGCACTTTTACAAGCTCAGCCTGGTCCTGGGTGGAGAAGAGGCAACAAGGGCCACACGGGAGGAAAGGGCACAGGCAGAGCATCGGAGCCAGCTCTGGGGCCAGCCAGCCTGAGTGGGAGGACAGTCTCCTCCCCTCCAGGTGGTGGGACCTGGGGCAGGTCACCTGGGTTGCCCTCTCCATGGGGGCCTCAGTCCCAGCATCTCAGTGGCGGAGTGGCAGCCAGATATTCGTGGAGTTGCCATGACGCTTAAACCTGTCCATGCGAGTGAACAGACCCGGGAACGGACCCCTCACAGGTGCTCGGTCCGCCCTGCCATCTCCATTGGCATCAGCCTCGCCATTTAGGCCAGAGACAGCAGCAGCATGTGTCGGGGTGGGTGACGGGGAGCAGAGGCACCCTTGGAGCATCCTGGGGACTTGAGCCAGACGCTTGTCTGCCTTGGATTGCTCAGGATTGTGTCAGCTCAGGTACATGATTGTCATAAAAGGGGGATTGTGACCCATTTTTTTTAGATAAAGGCAGTTCACAAAGGAGACCTTGCTTCAGTTAAAACAGTATTTCTTGAACTTCACTGGGGAAAAAAAAATCCCCTGGAGAGCTTGTTTGCAGATCCTAGCTCTGCGGTAGAACATTTGCCTAGCATAGATAGGCCCTGGGAATTGAACCCAGGGCCTGTTCACCAAAAAAAAAAGAAAGAAAAAGAAAATTCCTTGCTCTCAACCCCAGAGAGTCTGATCTGCAGAGGGCTCTAGGTAGGGCTTGAGAATTTGCATTTCTAATAGTTTTCCAAGATGCAGATGCTGCTGGTCTGAGAATCACGCTTTGAGAATTACTGAGCTCTGGGAAAAGAAAGTGGGGAAAGGGCTGACCAGGATCCACCAGGGACTGGTGGGCTTGGGAAGTCATTCCGTCTACTGCCAGCCAACCCGGAAGGAATGTGACCTTTGAGATGCCTGGCAGGTGTTGCCACTGACTCCACCCCCAGCAATCTTCCACCTTAAATCCTCACCTGCCCTTTCCAACAACACCCTGCTCTAGGTGCCCATCTGCAGCACCCACAAGATCTCACCAATCCTGGAGCCCTTTGAGCAGAGGAGAAGAATAATGGTGTAGTACAACCATGGCTCAGCCAAGAGGACAGGGGATTGGTTCATCTCCTCTGCAGGATCTAGAAGAGCACTTGATCCACAGTAGGCACTGGTGAGCACCCACGCAGTGAGGGAGTCAACAGCAGCTCACATGCTGGAAGCGCTTTGGGATCAGGCTCTTTTTATAAATGCTCAGCTCCATTAAGCCTTTGGATCCAGATGAATGGGAGTTGTTATTATTATTATTATTATTATTATTATTATTATTATTATTATTCCTGAGTTACAGATGAGGAAACTGGGGTTCTGGGAGGTAGGGGCACTTGCTAGTGCTGGGGCAGAAGCTGAGGTTGGAACTCAGGACTGTCCAAGACCTACAAGTACCCTGCTCCTGGGAAGCACCTCCATCTGGTTTGGGTAGAATTGGGGGGAGACAGGGAGACTAGACTATGTGGAGGGGAACAAATTAGCAAAACCCCCCTCAAAGGTTCTAAGGGAGATAAAAATAGCAGTGGAGCTGAGCAGAGGGGAAGGAGGCCAGGGTGCTGGCGTGTGTCCCATGCAGGACTCTGGGGGGTTGGGGGGAGCGTGGCCAGGAGACTCCAGCTAGGCACGACTGGTTGAACTGAAGGTGAGAAAAATGTAATTAAGAAATTAAAAAGTAATTTCCACAGACACCGTCCCTCAGCAGGTCTGCGATGGCCTAATTGACAACACGCGCACAGAGCCCACACAGCTGCAGATGCCCAGCACCACGCTGTCCCGGGCAGGTGCTTTCTCTGCGCCCCTCCATGCCAGGCAGGATCTGTCCCCCGTGTGGACTTCCCTGGAGGGCAACAAGGCTGGGCGCTGGGTCCTAACCCCTTTCTCCTGCTAGCTAGGTAGCCTACACCGCTGAACTGTCGCTCCTGATTCTCTTCTGTGCCCATTTCTATTACTTTCCTCTTCAGTTTGAGCGAACTTTCCCCCTGGTTTAGGTCCCCTTTTCCTTCCGTTTCTGAAATTCTACCCCTAGAAGAAACAGCCAATGGGCGATCCTGGGACCCTGTGGGGGGGTGGCGGCCACATTTTAGTTTCTGTCCCCTGCTCCATCCCGCGGACTGCGCCCGCCACTCCTGCACCTCTGCGTGGGGTGACTCGGGAGAGCCCTGAGTGCCAAGCGCTGTCTCCTGAACTGGGCCTGGTTCTCCAATGGAGGGACACTGTGCCAGGAAGTGGATGGGTGGATTAGTGGAGGGGGGTCAGCTGAGTATTGGGATAGGCGGTGGCCTGGTGGGCCAGAGGGGTGGCAGATGGCTCGTGGAGATGGAGCCATCATCCTTCCACCACTGAACACCCCAAGAGAGGAGCACCTCACTGCCTCTGGGTTTTCTGCCTCTAGAGAGCCCGGCACGCAGAGGGTTCTCAGCCATGGCCTGCCAGTGTCCCCAGCCCTTGAATGGATGGGTGAAGAGACTGATCCTGTGTCCTCTGCTGTGTCTCCTTCTTTCTCAGAGGAGGGAATGGAGGCCATAGTGGTTGCCCAGTTGACCCCCCAAATCCCGTGGTCCCCTCCTTATCCTGAGCCAAGCTGTCAGGAATGTGGCCAGCAGCAAGGAAGGGTCCTTTGTTCCCATACAGAGAGGTAATGGGGGAGGGTCCTTGGGGATTAGGGAGACTCAAGGCAATTCCTTTCTTGCTGGGGCTCAGCGGGGCCTGGAGCAGATTCTCAACTGCTAAGAGCCTGTTCCAAGCTGCGTCCCACCTGCTGGGAATGTCCAAAGCCTGGGGTGAGGGAGGCTCACCTGAGGCGGCCATTCTTGAGCCAGCACACCTGGGCAAAGGAGAGATGGGAGGAAGAGGGGCAGGGCAGGAGGGGGAAAGGTGGGAGAGAAGGTCTTTAACGCGGACACCTGTATGTAGGTAACCAAATCCATATGTGCCAGATGCATGTGAGTGGGTGAGGACTTGGCATACATGTTTGTGGGTGTTTTTCATCCACTTGGTTCTATTTCCAAACAGAACCACATGAACAGAACCACACATACACATTCACCATACACACACACACACACACACACACACACACACATGCTCACCTAGACCCAGGTCACATGCCCAAGGGATTTGTCTGTTGTTAGGACATATTTAAGATGCACACAGAGAAAGCATCCTCCAGTTCACCCTGAAATAATCCCTACCCTGAATTGGGGGTTTATCAGTCATTATTTTGTTCATTTAATTGTGGAGTCTCTGAAACCAGAGAACCCTAGAAGTCCCGTCCTTAGGGAAGAGTCTGCTAGGAAGCATTTCCGTGCACTTTGGCTAAATGTGTGTATCCGTAAACAACACATTTATTTAACACAGTTGGGTTTTATATAAAGGCATGATCCACCTCAGGATGCCTCACCATTGACACTCTTGGCATGTGGACAGGATGACGCTGTTGGGGGGCCTCTGGTCATGGTGCAGGAGGTTGAGTGGCATCCCTGATCTCTCTGGGATGACCAATGGTGTCTCCAGAACTTATCCAGTGTCCCTGGGCAGAGGTGGAGGAGTCCCTGGATTGGGAGTCACTGACCACATCCACCCTGTTCTTCCTTCCTCAACTCTCCCTTGTCCAGCAATCCCAGGTGAGCGAGTTCCATCCAGCTTGTTCTGGGCCAGTTCATACCCCCTTTCAATGGCAGGGGCTTCCCTGTGTAGAAAAACCACTGGTAGTTTCGTCTCCCATTTGGGGGACATTCAGATGGTTTCCTGGCTTTGCATCTTTCAAGCAGAGCTACCAGGAACACCCCTACCTGCAGCCAGCTGCGAGTTTCTCCAGGGATACATCCACCCACCTGCTAGGTCCTTTCTTCCTAACACTCGACTTTCATTTTTAAAATTGGTTCATGTCTGCCCTTGCTCAGGTCCCCAAATGACAACATGTGACCAGCTGAACAACGGTCCAACTTCTCAAAGAAGGAATACCAGGAGTCAGGCACTCTCTGTCTCCATTTTGCGGGATCTCTGGGCTCCAGGTTCTTCCTTGGAAAGGTAGATAACCAGTGAGAACTGAGGGTGTCAACTGTGTGCTTCATTATCCCCTGATATGTACCCCACCTGCACAAAGAAGGAATCACAACCACCCTTGTTATTATCAATAGGGAACCCGAGGCACAGAGTAGTTAAGTGACTTGCCCATGATCATGCAGCTAGTTAGTGGCAGAGATGGGGTTTGAAACCAGATTGCCTGACTTCAGGCGTTGTATTTCTCTGCTCTTTAATTCAATGACTTGCTCATTGAACAGACACTTTGTTGAGCACCTACTATGTGCCAGGACTTGACAGTATCAGGATAGTACAAATCTTGACTTGTATGCAATCTGCCACCCCAAAGCAAGCAATGGTAGATGATCATGTGCCTTGAGCTGTTAGCTTGTTCATGGGCAGCAGTGAGTGCTGTGGGAAGGGGGAAAAAGGCAGAGGAAGAGGTTTACTTGGTTCAGGGAAGTTCTTTCTGAGGAGAAAACTGTCTGGTGAAGTCTGCAGGAAGAGTGTTTCAGGCAGAGGCCCCAAGTCAAGAGCCATTCAGGAATGTTCCAGGAACAGGTCAAGCCAAGGAAAGAGAGGTTGGGGAGAGGCCAGGAGGTCTTACACAGGTCCCCCACGAATTCCTGGCCTGACTAGGGGACCTTCCCTGGGCTAACCCACCTCCCCTGTGTTCCTTTTCTTACTGACCCCTAGTATCCACCCCAAGGAGGAAGCACCCACCTGAATCCTCCACAGGCCAGGCAGGTGGCTCCTCTACCTCTTCCCCAGGTGTGGAGTTGCCAGCCCCAGGGGACCAGGGATGAGGGAATGTCCTGTGTGTTTCCTTTTGGGGTGGACGGACCATCTCCCTGCCTCTGACACCACCCTGCAACCCAGGAGTCTGCTCCACAAAGAACGGCCTCTTCCTTCCAGGGAAAACAGGAGATGACAGATGAACAGGAAGTTGGGGTTTCCAAAGTACCATGGAAGTGTGTGCCCCTGAGCCAAGGGCACAGCCTCTCTGAGCCTCCACTGCTTCATCCAGCAAATGGCAGGAATGTGGAGAAATAACACGTGTCTCATCCCTGGGACACAGGAGCCTTTCAACCCATATTAATTCCCAGTGTCCTTGGGGACTAATTTTTCAACCTCGGGAAGCCAGCTTTGCACCTCTGAAAAGGGCTAGCTGTAATCTGCAGAGAGCTTGTTAAAATATGCCCAGCCTTGATTGGCTGCGTGGCGAAACCCTTCCTCACCTCTGCTTCTCCAGGGCATGTCATCCCTGGAACTTCCCCGGTGTTCGCAGGGTTCTGACTATCCCTCCGCACCTCTGAGTCACAGCTCCCTGACTCTGATCACAGGAAGGGAGAGGGGGACGCATGCATGGTGGCCTCATGGCTCTCCTGACTTGATGGCTGGGGGTGGGGCTCCCCGAGCCCTCCTCTTCCCCCTCCCGTCTCTTCCTGTAGATGAAGGGAGGGCTTTCACACTTGTCTGAGCTGACTCCAAGTGTGTGATTGCTCTGGTCTCCCCGGATGTCAGTGCACTGGAAGAGATGCAAGACTGCCTGCCTCCTAATTACTCCCTCTCTGCACTCGCTCCCCTCCCAGATCCTCCCCGGCGGCCGTCACCTTCTCCATCATCTCTGGCTGTCAGTCTGCCTGACTCCATCTGCAGAGGAGAAACCCTGCTGGAAGCCCAGAGAGGTGTGCCCAGGTGTGCCCACATGGTCCCGCTCACAGGGAACACGCAGCATGGAGTACAACCCCCACACAAACCTGCCTAAGGGCCAGCTCACCAAAGAGGGTTTGTTCCAGGATTCAAGTGTGTTCCAGAACACAGGAGCAATACAAACCACTGCATGATTTGGGTAAAGGAAAATGGCATGGGTGTCCCTATAAATGCTGGCAAAGCATGGAGACTGTGTCCTAGGCCAGGTTCCACCAAACAGAAACTCCACAGGATGTGCAAGACCCTGGGGGTGGGGGAGGAACAGAGCCAGGAGAGAACAGGAACCAGACAAGGTCACACCATGCTGAATGGCTGGATGCTCGTTGCCTCTTAGGAAAGCACATTAGGTCATTTGGTCAGTGCAGCTGCTCAGCCCTGCAGTGCACTTCCACGTGACTGTGCTTCTGAGCAGTTCATGGGGTTGGGGGAGGGGAGAGAATGTTTATCAGCCCAGTTTCCTCCTTATCTTCCAGGTCAACTCCCCTGCCTTTCTGGCTGGCCTCATGTAACCCCCTTGGGTGACTGCTCAGAATGTCATTCCCTGTGGTGCAGTGTTTCTCTGAATCCCAAAAGTGACAGGAGAAATCAGGAGTCAAAAAGTGACAGGAGATTCTGAACTTGTTGCTGACTGGTCCTAGACAGCAGAATTATAGGAGCCCATGTAGATCCAGTTGACTGCAATTGGTGGCTGAAGCTGAGCAAGCTTATGGTTTGGGGGGAGTAGGTGAAGATGGAGAGAATCTGATGACGCTCACAAAAGTGTCCCATAGAGTTGACTTCGATGTCTTTTCTTAATAAAAATCCAACAAGTGACATACTAGTGAAATACTTAAAACATTCCCATTTAAATTCAGGATTGAGATGACATCAGGCATTAGCCAATGCAATAAAACAAGAAAAAAACTCAGGTGAAACATTTGGAAAGCTTAAGGCATGAGGGCCACTGGTCCTAGAAAGAAGTCAAGATCTTGGGTTCTGGAGGCAGAGGGCCATGGTTCAAATCCTGGTGCCTGCATTCATCATTTCCTATGTTTCCTGGGACCCCATCTCACCCCATCATCTCATCCCTTTAAACTTGGCACCTCCTTTATAGAGTACAGATAGTAACGACCTGCCTTGTGGGGTTGCTCTGGAGCTAAAATGAGATGCTCAACAGAGGAGAACTTGCTGTAGCCACTGGCTTCTACTAAGCCCTCATCTAGTACTAACGTTCACTTCATTCTCTCATTCTACAGCTGGGGAACAGGGACCTTAAGGAGAAGCAGGATGTGCTGTGGGTCACACCAAGTTGTGACTAGATAAGGTCTCCTGGCTGCAAAGTTAACTTTAGTTTAACTTTCCCAGGCCCTAAGCCAGCTCTGACAGCCTGAGAGCCCATGGGAGTTTCCAGAAAGGGAGCCATGTGATCTTTCCAGGACCACTCCAGCTACTTCTGAACCAACATGAGCCTGGACAATAGTTGCTGGATTGGACCAAAGTAGCCCCTCAATAGATTTTCTAGCAAAGTCAGTGTTCCCTACTCAGCAGGAGGCATGCTATGGTTTAGATAGGGTTTGAGTGACCCCCCAGGGATCCTTGTGTTGGAAGCTTGGATGGTCATATTGAGATGGTGTGGTCTCGTAGGAAGTCCCTGGGTCAGTGGGGAGGACATGCCTGCAAAACTGTCCCTTGACAGTTCTCATGGGAGGGTGGCTAAGAGGATCAAGCCTGGACCCTCACTTCTCCCTGCTTCCTGGTTTGAGAGGTATGGTTCCTCTGGCACCTGCTCCCACCTTCGAAATCTCCATTATGCAATACAGCCCAGACGGAGCCCTTACAAGAGCCCACACATGCCGAATGGAGGTTCAACCTTCAAAACTGTGAGCTCCATAAACCTCTTAGTTTATAAGGTAGCCTGCCTCAGGTGTTTCACTACGGTAAAGAGAAGCCGACTAATACAAGGTGTGGCCTGCCTGTCCTTCCAGCTGAGTCCTCAGCTAACTTGGTCCCTTTGCTTGGCCTCCCTAGGCCTCACCAGTCCAAGCCTCTGTAGAGCACAAAGGACTTCCCCATCTCATTCCAAACCACATCTCAAAAATAGGACCTTCTTAACAAGATGGAATGTTCTAGACAGACATGAGAGATACATTAAGGGAGGAGAAGGCAAGGAAGGAATTTGGAAATGCCACATGCTCTGCTCTCTCCAACTCTACTCTTCAAAAGCATGCACCTCAACAGAGCAGGCTGGAGAAACACCCGTCATGAGCGCCCCTGTAGGCTGTCTGGGCTGGGACCACAGTGTTGTCTTAGATCCCATGTTTCAATAATGTTTTAATTTAGGCATTGCTTTTGTAATCAAGAATAACAGAACATTTGAAAAGAAAAAGTGGTTTTTCAAGTCTTGGCTGGCAGGTCCTCTCAGCAGGGAGCTGGCAAGGGGGTCTGGAGTAGGACTCTGGCCAGAAAGACCGCCTGCCCAGGCTGGGGAAATCGCAACCTTCAGATAGGGACTGAGTCCTCTTGGAGCCCGGAGAAGAGCCTCATGCTATTCTAGAAGTCCTTGCAGATGGCTTTTAAGGGTGTACGTTTGCTCTTCAGTTTCCAGAGCCAGGCATTACCATTTCCCTCCAGGAAGAGGAGCCAGGTGGCAGGGCTGGGTGACAGCTGGCAATATCACTGTCTCCTTTTTTTTGTTTTCTTGATACATTTTGAATTATAGACCAGGTGAATGTATCACATCCTCCAAAAGCAAATGCAACATAAACATAAAGTTCTTTCCAGAACAGGACTGTTAAATCGGTGTACAATATGTCACGTCTGGACATGGGTGCCTGGGTAAACAGCCATTTGAAAACAAAGAGTTAATTCTAAAATGTGCCTTAAGAAACACTTGGAAGATCCAGGAAAGGGCTCCCTGTTAGTTTGCCTGTGTCTTTTAGAGCCTCCCGCTCTCTGAGGCAACCGCTGTCCAGGTGGGGCGGCTCAGTTCTCTCCAGACTGTTCTCTGGGCCAGGCTATCTGCTCTGTGCAGCTCCAGTCTGGATCAGGTGGTGCTAGATCTTCAGCAATCGCTTTGTAAAGATCCAAACGTGGATAAATGCCCACGATGGTGTCACTTTGAACATCCTTCTTAACGGCAGATGTGGGTCCCCCCTTGAGACATGAAGCCCTGAGAAATTGAAGGTGGCAATTCCAAGCACCTGCTGGGGCCGGGAAGGGGAGGAGAAGAAGGCGTCTGGGATGTTAACCCAGCCGAGGGTGAACTGGTTCTCAGACCTCCCGCCCCATCACACACCCTGATGGATGGCTGCTGGAGGAGCCTGCCTGCTGTCGGGCCAGTGGAGATGCACCCAGCCCAGCCCTGGAGACCTACCATGTGCGGTGCCCCAGGCTGGGAGTTGGGTGCACTTGAGACCATCCAGGACATCTGCTGCCTGCAGAAGGAGGCTGGCGGGTTCCCCAGGTATCCACGAGCCATGGCTGCCACGTGTGCCTCGGGGGCCTGGGTGCACCATGAGTCGGGAGACCGTGTGCTGGGTGGGGGGCTGGATCTCACGAGGGAGGCGGTGGGCACCTCTGCTGAATGGGGAGAGAACGAGGAAAAGACATCAAGATGGAGTGCCATGGAGGTAGGAGAGATGTTGGGAGAGAAAGAGAAGGAGAGGGGTCTGCAGAGGCGGGCGGTGACCTGCCTGCCTGGTGGGGAACCCCAGGCACGTGGCGGGAACCCGGAAGGAAGGGAGAGAGGAGAGCAGACCGGTTGGTCCCTCAGCGGGAAGATGGCTCAGGAGAGGGCGGGAGCAGAGAGGAGTCATGACGGGCCAGAAGCAGCAACCCAGCCCGCAGGACCCTCCCTGCCTCCTGGTGACCTGGAGCCCCGAGGTCTGCTCGTCTGGACAAATGGACAGGCCGTTCCCAGGCTTCACGGTCTCCCTGTTGCCTCCTGAATGGAGCCACCGTCTTCTCTGCCTCTGGACCTCTCAGAGTCGCGACCCTGCCAACACAGGCCCCTGCCCAGGACCCTAGATCCTCATTCCCCTTGGCCAGGACCATGGCAGATAGTGCCCAGGCCATCGTGTTGTAAAGCCCATGGGTCACCCAGAAGGTAAGTTCCTGTTCAGAAGAATCCAGGGGCCCGTCTGGCGACCCTGGACTTCCACCCACCACAGATGCAGTATCTTCCAAATACATGGGTGTGTGTTTTGTTTTGGGGTTTTGGGTTTTTTTGTTTTGTTTTGTTGGTACCAGGGATTGAACTCTAGGGCACTTGAACACGGAGCCACATCCCCAGCCCTATTTTGTATTTTATTTAGAGGCAGGGCCTCACTAAGTTGCTGAGGCTGACTTTGAACCCACCATCCTCCTGCCTCAGCCTCCCAAGTCTCTGGGATTACTGCGTCCGGCCAAATCCAGGGATTTATGTAGAAGGAGGCTGATTTCAAGGGTCCTGTTGGGTGGGTAGAAGTCACAGGCACAGGACAGACCATAGCGCAGGAGCCAGGGCCTCCTTTGAAGCTAAGCTCTGGCCCACCTCCCCGGGGTTGCCTCCTGGGATGCCCCCAACCTGGATGGGACATGGCAGACAGCCTCAGAGAGCAGGTGACCCAGGCAGGTCCCCAGCAGCCCTCTGTCTCCCCCTCCCCTCCGTTTCCCTCATCCCAGAACTTGCCCCACTCACACTCCGTCTGTGTGGACCCATCATGTAGGTCCCAGCCACTGTGGACAGGCAGCCGCTGGGCAGATGGGGTTCACGCTTCGACTTAGGCCTGGCCAGAGAGTGGGAAATGTCTGCCCCATCCCAGCATCCATCCTCTTCCTCTCTCAGCAAGCAGAGGGCAGAGGGATCAGGCTCCTCATTTCACCCTCCTCCTGCAGGTGGGCCACAGAGAGGCCCAGAGAGGGCAGATTCTCACTCAGCAACACACAGCAGGGGACCTGGAGAGATGGAGACCCAGTGCTCCCTGGTCACAGCTCACCTGGCATCTCCCTTCCACCATTGTCCCCAGGACCCTGCCTCACCCTTCTTCCTGATTCCTCCTCCTCCCTCTCCCTCTGCCTCCTGCTGGTCTTCTCCATCTCCTGTCCCCTCTCTCCTGCCTCCCTCCTCCTATCCCGCTGCCTCTCCCCTTGCCATCTCCTTTCTCTCCAGCCGCCTCTCTGCAGATCAGCTCCCACCCGCCCATCACGCTCCCACACGGGCGTGCCAGGTGCTCACACGCACTCGCTCATTCCGCTCCCTCCTCGTCCAGTGAGGAGCTGCCTGTGTGGCCTGTCCAGCCGTGGACAGTGATAGGCACCATCTGGGAGGTGGAAGGGGACAGGGACCAGACGGTGGCTTGGGAGGTGCAGAAGGCAGCTGAGCGGGAAGCAGGGCCCCTCACCCTCTCCACTGGACCCCAGGCAGAGCATGTGGCCAGACGTGACCCTGACACACGTGCCTCGTGCCTCTCGCCAGCTGCTGGTCACTCTTGCCCTCCATGTCTCATTTAGTCCTCGTTAGCAAAATCATCTGTTTGTCACACGGAGACAGTTTGGTGAGACCTGCAGGAGAGGGAGGGTGGTGGAGGGGAGAAGGGGACGGGGGAGATGACCAGAGGTTCCAGCTTTGCTCTGGTCCTGGAGGCTCCACCCTGAGAGCCGACCATAGCCCCAGGGGCCAGGAGAAGATGGGATTGGACTTGCTTGAAGCTGAGTCTGGTCACATTCCCAATGACATTATCTGGGGTTGGAGGAGGGGGTTTAGGACCCAAGATTGCCCTCGGTGGGGGACAAAAAATAAGTAGCCCCCTCCACCATTCAGAGAGGGGTCTCTGCACTCCTGGATTTGCTCAGCACAATGCACCCCTGCCTTCTCACAGCAAGGAGAAGAGGTGTCTCCTCTCCATTAAGCACACGACCCCTGAGTGCGGTGGAGCTGGGTTCAACTCCCTGTTAGCCTGCTCCCTAGCTGTGCAACCTGGGGCAAGTCGCTCAACTCTCTGAGCGGCTTTCTTCAAGCTTTGGTTGTCAGTTACTACCTGGTGGGTTGTCCAGGTGATTTTTCAATGAGAAGACACTGAGCCCAGTGCCTGGACCAGGGGAAATCACCAGCTTCGTCATGTGACTGCCTCAGCCTGCTGCCAGGCTGGGAAGATAGCCTCACAACCCCAGCAACCTCTGGAGCAATGTTGCCCTCTTCTTCCTCCTAGAAACCCCCTCGCCATGCTTTCAGGATCACCTACAATTACCTGGTTTATTCTACTCTGGCTGCTTGGCTCACCTCAAGCACTGGAATGTATTTTCAAGAACTGTTTGTTGATGGACTATCAGACCATTCCCCTCCTGTCATTCTGATCACTTCCTGGATGCCATCTTCCTCCAACACTCTAGCCCAAAGAAATAAAATGCAAGTCACAAATAGAACTGTAAATTTCAAGTAGCCTCATCTTGAGAAAGCAAAAAGAAACAGATGAAATGAAGAATCATTTAATCACCTATTTTGTGTAACCTGATCTCTCCAAAATATTACTTCAACATCCAACGGATATTAAAAGTTGCTAGCTAAACATGTTGCATTCTCTTTTTTATACTAAGTCCTGGGAACTCTGTGTGTGTTTTGCACTCAAAGCACATCAGCTCACACTGGCCACACTTTGAGGGTTCAGTGTCTGCCTGGGATGCGTGGCCACCCCCAGGACCAGTAGCCATCCCATGCAGGAGCATGCAGCTCCAGATCCTGACTGGTCCTGGTCTGCAGCATCCCTGGTGGGGGTTTTCAGATGCATTGAGAGCCCAAGCATCCGTGGCCAGGGGTCCTCCTGCTGCCACAATTTGCTCAGCACAAATTCCTCCCTCCAGGCCTCCTTGACACCTGCAGAGTCTGCCTTGTAGACTCTGTATTCCCAGGTGACTCCAGGTCCCACTGCTGGAGGCTCCCACAGGGAGAGGATTCCAATCTCTTCCATTTTCTCTCACTCCCTTCACTGAGGAAGAAAGTCTGAGTTCAGAACTAATTGTTCGTTAACACCTCTCCAGTGGTGGCTGATCACCTGTGTCACACACACATGCACATACACACACCTTGAGGTTTCACTTTCCTAATTCTTACGGTGGAACCAGAGTCACAGCTGCTCAGGGTGTTGCAGAGATTAAATGAGATAATGCCATTAAGTGCTTCTGCAGAGGCTGAGCCCCAGAAAAACCCCGGAGCCCCACCCTGGGGTGTCCAGCCTTGAGCATGAGCATAAGGAGCTCCCAGCCATGCCATTCCTGGCTCAGCCACGAGGAACATCCACCAACGTGTGAGGGACTGCCAGAGAGGGTGGGCGTGCTGTGTTACCTGTCAACTGGCTTCCTTCCTGTTTTTACAGTGCTGGGGATTGAACCCACAGCCTGGCATCACTAGGCCAGTGCTTGACACTGAGCTGCACCCTGGCTCCTGTTTCATCAGTTTTAAAATTAAAAAGAAATAATTGATTGACTTTTTTATTAAAGAAAAAAAAGCTCTCCGTGTAAATTTGGCATCCCGGCCACTTGCTCTGTGCGCTCCAGCCCAGCGCCTCAGAGGGAATCGCCCATCACAACTGAGCATTTCCTTCTGCAGCATCTCTGTGCACATTCTGATACATGTGTTTGTGTGTGTGTGTGTGTGTTTCCACAAAAGCTGTCGAGCCATGGACACCGATGGACAGCTTTTCCCACCCCACCAGATAAACGTCCGGTGGCTAAACCAGAAAAGCAAGTTGGGAGGGTGCATGTGGGGTGTGACCCTCATTCTGTGAGCATATGCAGAGAAGGACCTAGGACTGCATCTGAAAATAAGCCACCCTGGTGGCCGGTGGGCATGAGGGAGGCTGAAGACAGGTCCGCCACAGTCCTATGGGGCACATAGGGGCCACCGCTCTGAGCCACAGACTCCTCGTCCCTACACCAAGACGGGACCAGAGGCTCCCTGCCAGGGGCCCTTCAGCCATCTCCGGAAGTGCTTTGATTGTCTCAAGTGGGTGCTGCTGGCGTCTGGTGAGGCGTCACCTGCATGGGAGAGCAAAGTATTATTTGTCAAATAATGTCAGTGACCCCAAGGTGGGGAGCCGGGTCCTCCCACGAAGTTCCAGGAGGTGAGGACAGGGGAGTGCCGTCACCGACGCCATTGCCGCTATTCAAGTCGCTCACTGTGTTATTATCATCATTGTCACTGTGGACCACTGTGAAGATGCCATCAACCACCTGCGTCCAGGTGCAGGGAAGCCACGGGGCTGATTTGCCATCCAGGTGAGCACAGGGCTGTCACGGCAGGTGTTGCAGGGACACAGCCACAGGAAGCCCTCTGGCAGACCCTCCCCAGGCCAGAGGCAGCAGGGCACAGGGCGGCCAGCAGGCTGACAGAATGTCATGGGCTTGGTGCCAAGCCCCTGCCAGCAGCTGACCAACTGGCGGAGCCCCGCATGGGAGCCCAGCTGCCCTGCCTGGCTGGCCTTGCTGTGGCCTGGCTGCTTTGGGGAGCGGAATCAGTGCTAGGCGTCCCTTGCACTCCAAGCTCATTAGCCGGCTGACTCATTCTCCGGGCAAGCCCAAGTTCCATTGGTGGCACCACGCACCACTGCTGGACCCGGGATTGTGGCTGGCCAGGCTTCTTGGGCCCACCAGGGGACACTCCTCCCCATCTGCCTCCCTGATCAGAGGCTGTCCTTTGTCTTCTCCCCTCCACGCCTCCAGCCTCCCCTCTTGACTCCCGTCCCATTGGTACCTTCTCATCCTTTCTCCCGTCCATCCTGGTCGAGGATCCCGGACTCCCTGGCTCCTCTCCACTCCTCCATAGGACCCTGGGCCCTGAGCCTCCCTCATCCTCCTAAGAGAAGGTGAAACACAGAGGCTGGATGGACACAGGACCTGAAAAATTCACCATCACTATGCAGATGTGGAAACCGAGGCCCCAAGCAGGAGAGACACATCTGAAGGTCAAGAGCAAGTCGGCAACGGTCCAGGTATTCATCTGCTAAACAGTCAGGGGCTCCAGACTGTGTGGACCCCAGGACACAGCTGCAGTCACTGGGCCCAAACCTACCCATGGGGAAGGACAAGGCTTGCTTCCCCACCTCCCGGGGTCCCCACCTGCGACTATGCCTGTCCCTGCCTGTGGAGCCTTTGTCCAGACCAGGCTGACACACGTCCCCAGCCAAGGCTGGTTGGTCAGCATCTTTGAGTGGCAGCCGAGGCCCTCTGCTAGGATGCCCAGCTCTATGGCTGGGGGGTGAGGACAAGATGTGTAAGGATGGGCAGTGCCAGGCACCAGGGACACCTTACAGACAGGCTGTGCCCTGGGGTGACCCTTGGGTGGACCTGCCAACCCCTGGCTCCCTGGGTTTCTGGAGCAGTAGCCCAGAGGTCTTCTCCTGCTTAATTACAAGGGATTGTCTTTAGAGGACAAAGGGAATCCCTCCTCTTCACATTCCCCACCTGAGGGACAGCTGAGGGCAAAGGTCAGCCAGAAGGCTGCTCCTGAGGGCAGTGGAGAGACTGGCAGAGGATCAGCAAGCTTGGCCATGGCGGCTGGCCTGAGCCTCCCTGGCCTGAGTCTGCGAGTCTGCACGTGGGTCCTGGCCCTGGGTCCCTGTCCAGGCTTCACCTGCAGAGCAAGTCTCCTTCTTCAACCTGGGCCCAGGGAACAGGTGGCCTTGGGTTGGGAGTTCAGGGGCTGAGCCACTTGGAATCTGTGCCTCACCTTGGGGTCCAGGACTTCCTCGAGAGTGGGGACCAGGTTCATGGGGAAGCAAGTTGGGCAGGCCAGCACATGCCTGCGCACAAACACGCACCATCCCTGGGTTGCTCATCTGCTCCCAGGAGCTGTGGGAACCCCTACTGCTGGCTCAGCCTAGTGCCTTGTCCAGCAAAAGCCACCAGGTGCAGGGGTTATGGGAACCAGCCCCACCTGAAGCCCCTTGGTAGCAAAGGACCCCCGTCTCTGAGCCTCTTCCTTCTCTGCAGGACAGCTCCCACCTCACGGGGTCGAAGCCAAGATGTGATGACATCAGACCCCTCAGCATGGCCTGGCACACAGCACACCATCAATACCCTGCTGCTGGTGATGTTTCACCTCCAGGTCCTTCGAGGGAAATGCTCCAGGTGGCAGGCCAGGCAGAGACACCCCATGGTGCCCATTCTGCAGATGGAGACTGAGGAGAGGCACAGGCCTCGTGGAGTGGAAGCAAATGTGGTCAGAGCTCCACAGGCTGCCAGCCAGTGGTGGCGTCTGAGTTCTTGGCCGCAACTGTCCACAGGAACTGCCCAGGGGGCTAACAAGCAGAGGGCTGGGCCCAACCCGAGTTCAGGATTCAGTACATCTGGGACAAGACCTGAGATTTCACATTTTGATCAGGTTTCCAGGAGATGCTGGACCAGGGACAAGGTCTGGATTCAGAGCCACCTGCATTTAGATCCTGACAGCACCTAGCACACACTGTGTGATCTTGGGCAAGTCACCTAACCTCTCTGAACCTCCATTTCATTGTGTGGGATATGGATGGATAGGCGTAAGTGGAAGATCCTAAAGATCAGAAATGTCAAAACACCCGGCAAGAGGCAAGTGCCCAGAACAGGAAATCTAAGACTGTTCACCCAGGTGCTAGTGAGGCCTGGCACAAAGCTCAGCTCAGTTTCATTTTCACGACTGAGAACACTGGGGCACTCTTTTTGGCTCCCAAGGCCGCCTGTTGCTGTCAGCTCCCTCTCTTTTTGCTGGAGGATTCTCCCCATTGTAGAGAGGAGAAAGCTGAGTCAAACTGGGCTCAGGGTCAGAGGTCCAGCGGGGGCAGCACGCTCCCTCTGACACCTGGTCACCCCTGTTCCTTGCACAGGCTCCCTCCCAGAGTCAGACTGGGCTCCTCCGGCAGGAGTCTCCCCAAACAAGAAGAGAATAAAGAGCTTTCTGTCCACACCAGAAGAAAAACAGACCTCCACCACCCTCCATGGCCTGCTAGGGAAATGATGGATCTGTTACTGTTGTTGAAATCACTACCAGGGGAAATAGATCAAGGCATGTTTTGCCAGCGAGGGAGTCGCTGTGTCACCAGGAGGAATACACATTTCCCACTCTGAGTTGCCCTTCTATTCTGCTCCCTTGCCTGCCCCCAAACCTGGGGACAGGACTCAAAGGACCTGGGGTTGGGGCCCTGGATGGAGGAGAAGTGATGGGGCCATGACTTGGGGATGGGGGACAGTCCTTAGCGGGTCCCTCCTCCCTCTTTCCCTCCCCCACTCCTTCTCTCCTCTGTGCATCCATCGGGGGAGGGGAAGATGAAAACCAGTTAAATATGTCATCTGATCCCCCACTTCCTAGGTGGTAATGGAGGGGAAACAGTCACGGTGAAGGAAGACCAAAGGAAATACTGTCTACATATCCTGCTACACACCTGCCTTAGAGTCTGAACTTCCATTTTGCAGAAGTGTGACATTCACCCAAGGCTGCGTAAGGGCCTGGGGAGGCTGGCCACTGAGCTGTCACAGGTGGGAGGCCTGCCCTGGCCTTTGCAGGGTTTGGAGTTAATCAGTATCTACTGTCCAGGGGAGAATGTGGTGGGAACCATAGTGACTTCAAGGTTGGCCTTGACCACAGAACAGCTGGGTAGGCAGGGATGCTTGTGGGGTGGCCGGCTAGACAGGAGTGTGACCTTGGAGTGGGACCCTCCCAGCGTGTCCACAGCACAGTGTGTGGCAGGCACCGCTGGACAGGTGTGTGGATATCCTTGCTAAGGGGACTGGACCTCATCTGATGAGCAAAGGGAAACACTCAAGGGACAGAGCAGGGATGTCACGGCCCATGCCTGCAGCGGGGGTTCCAAACACTAGTGGTTTATTCGGGAGGTGGCTTCAGCTCAGAGGGGAGGTGGGAAGAATCAAGAAAGGAGAGGCGAGTAGCCAGCTGCCTCTGGGCAGAACTGGATGGAGCCCTGCTGGCGGAGCGGGCAGCTCTTGGCCATCCCTGCCCACAGGAGGGGGAAGGCCCAGGATTGATCTGCCCTTGGTAAATGTGGGGACCATCTCTCCCACAGTCAGAGAGAGCCCTCAGGCAGGAAGCAGCCTCTTCCCTGGACACAGCACAGAGGCCTGGTGTGCATGGCCCCAACGCCGTCCTCTGCAGGTCTGGGTACGTGTTCATGGAAGGGACTCTTTGTGGCCAAATCAGTCATGAATACCTTCTGGGGTGGGGTGGGTGTTATGGCTGTATTTCCCAAACTACACCCCAGGGAGTCTGACCCCCATGACACATCCCGTGGTCAAGTCCCCTGGGGAATTCTACATCCTGTGTTCATGGCACCCGTGATGTATCAAGGTCTTCGACGAGTCCCCTGGGAAAGCAGCTGGGTTCACTGTGCTGACAAACATTCCCTCCCAGGTTCAAACTGAATGCAGCTGAGCTGAGCCAGGAAGGGCCCCTGCAGGAGACCCCTCCTGGGCTGGATCACCCACGGTGCTGTGGTCAGAAACCTTCCACAGCAATGGAAAGTCCCCCATCTGTGCTGTCCAATATGGCAGCCACCCAGCTCCTGGGCAGTTGGGATGTCGTGAGTGACATGGGGGAATTGAATTTTTAAATTTTAACTCATTTAGCTTCAAAGGTTGGCCAAGACCCTATTGAATAGCAGAGATTTGCCATCTAATTTTTGCCCCTTTGAGTGTGGTGATTGGCACCAAAGGGGCCCTCTATAAATCACAATCTTGCTTTATTCATGGCTGACATTTATTTAGCACTTACTGAATGCCAGGCACCAAGAGCTGGATTGAATCCTCCAACAACTCAGGGAAGTGAGCAGTATTGTCATCGAATGCCTTTTCCAGATGAAGAAGTGGAAGCAGTGTCCAAGAAGTGACATTTCCAGCCCTCATGACCATGAAGTGATGGATCCAGGATTTGTGTGTGGGTCTCTTGGACCCCAGACTCCTTCTCTGAATCGACATTCATATGCCCAGACTAGCTTCTGGAACAGTCTTAGCACCAGTCCCAGGATCTGGAGGTGAGACCCTTGCTCTTCTCTTTCTTCAGTGGGGCATGTCCAGAGGAGGGATTGGAGCCTCCGCTCAATTCTGCTGACTCTGTCCTGTTGTGGGGCTGGACCCTGGGAGTACAGGAAGGTGGAGAGCCATATAAGTTCAATGCACTACTTGGGAAGCTCCCCATTATTGGGGGCAGCACACAAGTAGAAATCACCCACAATGCAGCAAGGCAAGAGCCCGTGAGGAGCCACCTCCTCATCCTCTCCCACAGCACCCTGCCCGGGTGACTGGCCGAGCCCCCTCCTCCTTCACAAAGAAGCCCAGGAGGCCCCTCCCAGGCCCTCCCCCAATGCTGTGCCCAGCAAGCAGGGAACACAATCCCGTACCTTTCATCCCTTGCTGAGTCCAGATAAATCTCCCCTCTCTCCCTCTGCAGCTGAAAGCCAACCGGTCTAGCTGGGATTCTCCCACTTATGCAGCTCATGAATATTTAACAGCATCTGCTGTGGAGGTGATAAAACCCTACCATTTGACAAATGTGGCCTAATCTTTTCAATTTTGGGGGCAAATATGCCTTCTGAGTCCTGTTTGTAACCTAGATTAATGGCCCAGGGTCCCATAATCCTTTGGTGCTAATTCAAGTGGTGGCTGACCAGCGTGTGTCTGCTGGGGTCTTGCTGGGACACACACACACACACACATGCATGCACACACACACACACACACACACACACACAGGATGGAGCAATTAGTCATGTGCGGATTACTTGTGGTCAATGTGTGTGTGTGCCTGTGCATGTGTGTGTGTGGCCTGTCTTTGTGCATCTGGACGCTGTGTTTACCAGTGTTTAGATGTGTGCAGAATGAGCTGTGCACACTGTTCACTGTTCATGTCTGCAGGTAGGACCTGGGCCGCAGGATGGATGGCCGAAGGAAGAGCCATAGACACTTGGTGATGTCCCCGCCGGGTGGGTGGCAAGGGATAGGGAGAGAGGGTCATCACAGGTGGGGATGACACCAAGAAATATTGTCTACCAGGGAAGATTCCTCCAGAATATGTTTGTGATCTGTGTGAA